>NC_140251.1:8298337-8438337 GCF_949987555.1 Borostomias antarcticus
TATACCAACCAGAGCAACACACTCACCCTTCCAAACCAGCCTGTAGATAGACCAGCAGGTATACAAACACAACACAGGAGCTGTAATGTACTGCAACAGTACACCATGTAGCTGTATAAAATAACAGAAAGAAAAGAAACAAAATAAAAAGTAAAGACATGTTTATATGATTTTATAACGCGACCAAATTTACTTCTGTGTAGGTGGACACACTGACAAGCAAGGTAAGTGCACCGTGCTGTCATCCTATTGTAAAATGTAACTGTATGAAGTTTATCTTTCATTATCAGGGAAAAATTAAAGTAATAGCCCCCATCTTCCTCCATTTGGTACGTCTCTCTGGAGGACGCGTCTGCGTGTCGGTCTCTCCCCTGGCCACGCCACTGCCCGGTGCTGTGTTATCCTTTCAAGCGCACGTGCCGGGTCTCCGGCAGTCACTCCTCCTCTGCCTCCTTTTGTTCGCTGTCATAATTACCGCTTGTTCTCTGCCACTTGTTCGTTCGCTTGACGCACTCCTGGAGCGAGTACTGATTGGCAGACGTGTACAGATGTTTCAGAGAGTGTTTTTTGGGGGGTAGCGTGCTCCAGAACGCCACTCAAAGCCCCACTATGGCACCTCTCCCTGCCATGTAGAAATGTAAACAGAATGTTTCTCTGTTTTTTGAAATCAAAGAGACTTGAGACGTATCGACTCAAGTCCATTAAGAGGGATGTGGTGGTGGAAATGTGTTCTTCTTCACCGCTGATAACAACGCCTTGATGTGCCTTGATGTTTGAATATCTAACGAAATATGTGAAATCTAAATATCTTCTTGCCAGCCTGGCCCCATGCAGAGCTGGTCTCTAAAGCGCATGCCTGTCTAGATGACAGCGGGTTATTGACAGACCATTGGCATCATGAGATGCGTGTGTTCTTTGAATTCCTGGTGCTCCAGCAAATGTGATCTTCTCTGATGCTGATTTTGATGTCCCTGAGCATTAAGAGAAGTGACAGCTTACAAATACATTCATAATTATCACTTGCGAAAGCCGCCTTCCAAAACTTTATTTGCATACCCAACACTTTGAAGGGTGAGGGGGTACGAAACCCAGAGGGTCTGGGAGAGTTTGGCGACATCGCACCTGTCATCTTGTCAAAACCCTTGCGGCTTTTCTCGGAAGCCACTGGTGAAACCAAAAGCGAGACCGGAGTGAGACAATAACACTCTGAACAAAAGGCTAAATGGGCAGGACAGACTAAGGTTCAGCGGAGTACAAAGAAAACTGAAGGACAAGATTGTCCCCATTGTGTTTTCTCTGTGTATTTCCCCACAGAGCAAGAGGGTTGGCCTGGCCCCGCAGGCTTCATCTCACCCCTTCAAAACCCAACATCTTTAGTTTTTTTTGTGTGTGTGTGTCCTGAAGATAGGAACACAATGTCCGGCTGTAGAATTTCATCTTAATTCTACCTGGGAACACAAAAGACTAATCATGGCCATCACAAAAGCGCTGTTCCGGCGGCCCCAGCGCGTGATAGTGCAGCTCAGGCAGCATAAAGGCTTGGTCCTCCAGAGAGATGGAGGGGGCAGGCAGACAGGCAGACAGGAAAATGGACCGCGGTGGTACTCGGGATTACGTCCGTCCACCGGCGGCCGTGCAGAACCAGCGGCCTGTCAGGAAAAGGTTAGCGTTAGGACACGTTCGACTCATTCAGCCGAGTTCAGGATCAACGTTCGACAGACACGCGGAATCGAACGAGGAGAAGACAATTTCCTGAAATCTGATTTATCGGGGGTTTCAGGGTCCTCGTTGCTCCACGTTGAACTGTGGGAAGAGGTTGTGTTCGTCCACAAAGGCAGGAAAATATATTAGAACTGTTAACTCTTTTTTTTTTCCCTTCTGTCAGATAGAGCAGCGTTTTTTCAGTAGCTCGTTTGCTCCGCCTCCAGAACAGACGTTCCCCTCAGAGGCTGTGCCTCAACACCCCCCCGAAAGGTACAGCCAAAGCTCATCTAATTGGTCGCTAGGCTTTAATTAGCACCAGCTCATTTGCATGGCTGCCATTAGGAATTCTAATGGAGGGGAGTGATAGCTGACATCTTCCCCTCTCTCTCTCCTCTCTTGCCAGAATCCTTCCCTTCCCTATCTGATTCATCTCATCTTCGTCTCTCCAGATCCTGTTTTTAAAGTTTTATATAGGGTGTCATTTATTTAACAAGTGATTATTTATTTAGTGCATCAAATCATTCTGGAATGAATATTTATATATTTGTGTGGGCTTGAAATATCTACCATGGCCTCCCTAGTTCTGGTTTGGAGCCACTGTAATGAGTGTTGTTGTCGGATGTTCTGGGGAATAACAAGACTGATTTCAAAGTGAAAAAGCCCTTTAAATATATTCTAACTTAATTGCAGCGCATCTATTATCAAAGCCAATGCTCTGATCATAGTGTAATTGGAGGTGGATTATGGAGAGTCGTAATGGTATTTCATTTGGCTGATGATATTCATTTGAATGATAATGAATGATTCATGTCGGGGGTCGTGTGAAAACGCAGGCCTGCAACGGCCTGGTGTGAACTCCTGCTCCCGGCTTTGCCACGATCTGATACCTCTCTCGGGTTTGTGGCTTCTGGTTTTGACATAGACATTATTGTCTAATGGCGGCTTGTTAAAAGGGCTGGATGGTTAATAGGCTCATGTCCCCCAGGCTTTTGAACCAGCCGGTGGTTTCCCCCAGTGTGCCGACCAGGGCTCCGTCTGGGTACTGGAGATAGCCAGGGGTCTGTCTGGGTACTGGAGATAGCCAGGGCTCCGTCTGGGTACTGGAGATAGCCAGGGCTCCGTCTGGGTACTGGGGATAGCCAGGGGTCTGTCTGGGTACTGGAGATAGCCAGGGGTCTGTCTGGGTACTGGAGATAGCCAGGGCTCCGTCTGGGTACTGGAGATAGCCAGGGCTCCGTCTGGGTACTGGGGATAGCCAGGGGTCTGTCTGGGTACTGGGGATAGCCAGGGGTCTGTCTGGGTACTGGATATAGCCAGGGGTCTGTCTGGGTACTGGATATAGCCAGGGGTCTGTCTGGGTACTGGAGATAGCCAGGGGTCTGTCTGGGTACTGGGGATAGCCAGGGGTCTGTCTGGGTACTGGAGATAGCCAGGGGTCTGTCTGGGTACTGGGGATAGCCAGGGGTCTGTCTGGGTACTGGAGATAGCCAGGGGTCTGTCTGGGTACTGGGGATAGCCAGGGGTCTGTCTGGGTACTGGAGATAGCCAGGGGTCTGTCTGGGTACTGGAGATAGCCAGGGGTCTGTCTGGGTATTGGGGATAGCCAGGGGTCTGTCTGGGTACTGGAGATAGCCAGGGGTCTGTCTGGGTACTGGAGATAGCCAGGGGTCTGTCTGGGTATTGGGGCTCATACAGTCCGTCCATCCGGCCTCAGAAGAGACTTATTAACAGCAACTGCAGGCAACTCACAGGAGAGCAGGAGAAGACAGGCCGCGTGTGACTGTAGAACCGAGGGACGCCTCTCTACCTCTGTGTCTAGAACCGTGTGTGACAGGAACCGGGGGACGTCTTTCTACCTCTGTTTCTTGCTAGAACCGTGTGTGACTGTGGAACCAAGGGACGCCTCTCCACCTCTATCCTCAGAACGCCTCGGTCCTAATGACTAGCCAGAGTGAGGAGAACAGAGGAGAGGAAGAGCCTGATTTGTTCTGCATGCTAAATATGGCCTGTAATCTTTATTCCTCTGAGTGCCTTATTAAAAGTGAAAGGAAGATGAAATCCTACCGGCAGGGCCATCCTTCCTGGTGTTTATTAGAGGGGGGTTTCCTCTGTTAATATTGAGGTTATGGTAACCTTAGCGGTTGATAGATGCATCTTGTGACTTCAGGTAATAATAGCAGTGATGGATTCCCACCTGAACCCTGGAGGTGTAATCTAGCAGGCTGGGGAAGATGAAGAGGCGGGCAGCGTCTGAGAGGAGCCTCCCGTCCTGCAGGGCTGTTCATCATCCCACAGACAACATCGTCTTGTCACAATTTACGATGCCTCCCCTAGTCTCTAATTCATCATTCATTAACCACTCTTTTCTCAACTGTACCCTACTCTACTGTATGTGTGGGTTTTAATGCTTGGCTTGAAAAAATATCGCTGTAATCTTTTGATGGCATGCGAGAGGATTCTGTTTTTAGTTTGCGCTTTATTGTTTGTTGATTTAACATTATGATAGGATGGATTCATGATAGATGTAGCACTAACTATACAGCACATCATGTGTAGTGTAATTTGTGTTTTCAATAGCATTGGCTCTACTGTAATTATACAGTACCTCTATAGCCTTGGTTGAGTATTATAGTCAATATAGCAGTTTGTGTCCCTGCCATTACATGCGATGGCAGATGTTCCAGTGAATGCCACAGATTGAGACAATTATTACAGACAGAAGAAGACCATCCAAGTTAATGTTTCAAGAAGCGCACACACAAAGAACTGTAAAGCAGGCTCTGCATCTACTTCTGCCAGACCTCGGCTTGGCTGCAGAATCATTTACACGGGCGAATTTTGTGTCACTTTGCTAAACAAGCAAAATACAGTAGTCAGAAAGTGAGAAAATGTGATCAGCATATTTTATGTGCAGATCTGTGCATTCCGGAGCATTCTGTACGAGCACTAATGAAGCTCAAAGACAAGTGGGAGTCCTAGATACCCAACCCCCAACCCCCAACCCACACATTTGCTGGTGCTGAGCTCCACAAGGTGGCAGGGCTATTAGTCCATTAGCAGGTAATTAATGAAGCTCATTTGTGTAACTGTTATTAAGCCCTTTGAAGGATTGTTTGTGTTCAGATGAAATGAAACACATCCCAAAAGCCATCCATTGTGGCGGATAGATTAAAAGAGCAATAAGGCTCTTTGAAAAATGTTATTTTATCGGCGGTAATTTTTCACCGTACCTAAGGGGCAGCGATGACAGGAAAACACTGCAGTCCTCCTTCATGTTGATATCCTTTTTTTAGTCAACTACCTGGGGAGTACACTAAGTGTGATTTATTCATCCCTTGACCAGTAAAAGGTGTCAGCCAGGTGAAAATGGATGCTGGGAGTATTGACAGGAGAAATGGTGGTGCGGTTGTCCTGCTCCGTCACAGCAGAGAGAGGGGGGGGGGGAGAGGGGGGGGGGGGGGTACTGAGATAGAGAGGGTGGAATAACTTGTTCACAGGAGATAAAGAACAGGACTGTATGTGTGCATGATCAGAACATACAAACGTAGCCTCCTACAAAGCACACACACGTGAGATGTAGTGGGGATACAACCCGTTTCTTATAGAAACCTTCATTTCTACATGATATTTTAATTGTTGTTCAATTTTGGCTGTTACTCAACAGTATCCTGGATCACAATGGATGAATTTCACATGACGATATGATTTCCATCATGAACCGATCAAATAATCTCTTTTGTTCAGCATTTCTATCTGGCAGTGTGGAGACATGGAGAGTCTTTTCAGGGCTGTCCCCTTTTGAGGTAAAAGGGGACAGAGAAATGCAAAAAACAGTGCAGCAGTGTGTGAACACACACCCAGTAGATGCTGTAATAACAGGAGCGTTGCCGTTCCACCACTCCAGCTGGAGAAGAGCAAGAACATCTCCTTAGGATTTTATATTTAGCATTTGCTATGCTACTTATGAAATATTTCATAAATAATGTGAATATATTAGACAGGGTATGGAATGACTGTCGCAAGTCATTCCATGTGCACTGCCATAGCAACAAGACGTTCCGCCTTTATCTGTTTGGAGCCCGTGGTTCTCAGACTGCTCACTGCCCACGTTCCCCTTTTTAATCAGGCAGTGTTTGGGAAGCCCTGCAGCAGGGATGTAGATAAAAGGATTAACTCAGCCTCTACTAGTTAACCACATTTAGACTGAGACAGACAGGCCCCTAAAATTAAAATGGATGGATCTGCAGTGACTATTTCAGTGGGGTTTTAACATGGTATCAAGTTGAAAAATATTAATGAATTATGTTTGTGCTGACCAATTTATGAATTGGTCAGTAAGACGTAGTATGATCATCAAGACGTCTTTACTGGTTTCTAGTTGTATACAGTACATGATAATAATATGATTTCTGAGTTTAGTGGTGGTAAAACTGGTAACATTAAAAAGCTTTCTTTAAAGTTTGTTTAATGTCTTGCACACTGATTTTCTTCTTTTACCATATTGCCATGAAGCCCCTGTGATATACAGCAAGACCACTTTACTGGTTCTTATATACAGATATGTTTCCATGGGTTGTATTTTATAACTGTCATTGTAAAATCCTGCCAGGAATCCATTTCCTTTCAAAAATCCCCATTCTCTAAACTTGACATTTTCAAATTAATTTGGCTGTGAACTATCTACCTCTTGGAAGGCAAGGCAAGTTTATTTGTATAGCAATTTTCAGCAACAAGGTAATTCAAAGTGCTTTACATAAGACATTAAAAGCATCAAGAAAAAGTGCAAGAAACACATAAAAGGTCATACAGTAAAATGAAATTAAAAAAATACATTTAAAACAAAATGCAGAAAAAATATAATAAAGGAATAAAAGTTACAGTGCAGTGTATAAATTATTTGATTTAATAAAAAGCAGCGGCAAAAAGAAAAGTCTTCTGTCTTGATTTAAAAGAACTGAGAGTTGCAGCAGACCTGCGGTTTTCTGGAAGTTTGTTCCAGATATGTGGAGCATGAAAACTAAATGCTGCTTCTCCATGTTTTGTTTTAACTCTGGGGACAGAAAGCAGACCTGTGCCAGACGACCTGAGAGGTCTGGATGGTTCATAACGTACAGTAGCAGCAGATCAGAAATACATTTTGAATACATTCAGTGCTTTATAAACCAACAACAGTACTGTATTTTTAAGTAATTTCTCTGACAGACAGGAAGCCAGTGTAAAGACCACAGAACTGGAGTGATGTGATCCACTTTCTTAGTCTTAGTGAGGACTCGAGCAGCAGCGTTCTGAATCAGCTACAGCTGTCTGATCGATTTTTTTGAGAGACCTGTAAACACACCGTTACAGTAGTCTAGTCTACTGAAGATAAACACATGGACAAGTTTTTCCAGATCCTGCTGAGACATAAATCCTTTAATCGTTGATATATTCTTCAGGTGATAGTAGGCTGACTTTGTAATTGTCTTAATGTGACTGTTGAAATTCAGATCTGAGTCCATGACTACAGAAAGACTTCTGGCTTCGTTTGTGGTTTTTAGCATTACTGATTGGAGCTGAGTGCTGACTTTTAATCATTCTTCTTTGGCTCCAAAGACAATTACTTCAGTTTTATTTTTGTTTAGTTGAAGAAAGTTCTGTCACATCCACTCATTGATTTGTTCAATGCACTTACTCAGCGCTTGTATGGGATCACAGTATAGTCCCCTGATATGGTGATATAAATTTGTCTGTCATTGGAAAAAGGACTTCAGTAAGTAAAGTGACTATTGTCCATCACACACCAAGGATTTATTGCTAGAATTATTAAAATATCCTGTAAACGTAAACAAGAAAAGATGTCTATACTATAAGTTTGATCCTTACAAAGGCATTACATATTGTGATTCAGATATCACAACTCCGGCAGATAATCACAACTCCGGCAGACTAAGATGTTGGCTTGTTGTGTACAGTAGTGGAAATATGTCTTGTGCAGGACATCCACATGTCTTTCCTCGAGTGTTCTGGTCAAATCTGTCCGATTTGCATTTTTTCCAAATCATACATTTTGTGTTTTTCATCTGATTCCCTCAAGACCTTATAACTTCCTCCACACTAGGCATTTCAATAAAATTGCTGATCACCACTTTCACTGAATATTGAGTGATTTAGTCAACTTTGTCACACCTGTGGTGTTCTGGGTCTGAAATGACTGCCATAGGAAATGAATGGGGAAGTTGCCACCTCACTGCCCTTATAATAGGGTTTGGCCGGTCTGTTTTAACTGCCCTTGTATTAATACAAAAAAACATAAATCAACACCAAATGTTGTTTAACACCTTTTTGTGCCCCTAGAGACATGAAACAACATTTGGTGATGATTTATGTTTTTTGTGTTATAAGAATAGTTAAAACAGACCGGGCAAATGTAGCCGCAAACACTATACTAAGGGAGAGAGGGGGGGGGAGGGGGGTAGCAACACACACTGGGTTCAAAGGGCTGTGTTGGAGTCTGGAAGCAGTGTGCTGGCCACAGCACCCCTGGCTGGCTAGCACTGACTAACTAACTCAGGAGAGCTGGCTCTTTTGTCATTGCTGTAAGCATTAGCCAGAGATTTGCATATATTTCCCTGGGAAGCATTAGAGGAATACAAAAAAAGACTAATTCACTATTGGAAGTCTCCGTTTCAAGATTAAAAGAGCCCCATTAGAAATGAATGACTGCTCTTGTAGTTTTTATTTCATTTTTCTGTCACTGTCACCCTTCCTGTTGTAGGAGTATTTGATAATTCACCAGGTTCAAAAATAAACTAGAAGGGAAAAAGAAAACAGCTGTGTCTTGAGGGCATGCTGCATGTGCACGGTGTGAAAGACACTTCCTTTAATGGCTGGACTGTTTTGACAAAAACTCCCTTCCAATCTCACTCTGGTTTAAGTTCATAGTCCTTTTCATACTTGAAAATTGACAGCCTTCCCTATTAAGGTGTAATGTTATTGTAAAATGTAAAATGCTCCTCTGAATTGATATGAATGTTTGTAAAGTTAAATTCTAAACATTATTCAATCCGCAAATTATCATGTCAATGATTTCTTTGGACTCTTGACAATTGAGACTTTACAATACATTTCTATTGTATGGAGGCCACATCTGCAATATTATACAGTATTATTATGCTGAGAGAAACGTCAGATTACTTGTTTTAACCGAACAACACTCTGTTTGGGTGGTGCTTAATTAACCGTCTAATTTTAAGAGGATTTTAGATGTTGACTTCGGTGTGTTCTGTCTGACTGCCGGCCTCCTCCAGGCCAGAGAGCGACTGAGTCAGGAAAGGGCAGCTGTGCAGTACTGTAATACACACACACTCACACACACACACACGCACACACACACCAGGAGGAGAGCATGTGAGCAGCACTCCGAGAGGAGATGCCCCAAAATGCTCATCACTCTGACCTGGATTCTGGAACGGTGGACAATCTTCCAAACAGCTGGGGATCAATCAAAGACCAACTCCAAATGTACCACCTGCCATTTTTACATTAGGAAACACGCTGTTCAAAATGGAGCATTTTCACCTTATTTTTCTGGGTGTGATTATTTCACAAGCAAAGTTGGTTTCGTCACGGGGCTGCGGGTGCTAAATGAACCCCTCCAGCGCCTCCTCCTCCCCAGGCCTGGTTAAGCAGCCCCCCTCCCTCATCATCCCGCCCCCCAGGCCTGGTTAAGCTGCGGTGGGTAGGTGAAAAAGGGGTGGGGTTTGGATCCAGGGCCCGGGGATCCAGGCACTCATAGGAGATCAAGATGCAGGATTTTATGTTTAAAACCAAAACGTTGCACCCACCGCTCTCCCCTACAGTACATAGCGACCCTCAGGCCACTGGTGGTTTGTGAACACGTGTCATACCGTGCCCCGGTACCGTGTGGCGTCCTGCATGCTTTGTTTCAACACGGTGCTGCTTACACAGATCCGAATGCCTGTGTTCGCACAGATGCGCTGCGGTATGTCAGTTGCCAAAGAGCTGTAGGAACTCCTCCTGGTGTCGTCTGTCGTCTGCCTGGTGACGGACCCCCCCCCCCCCCCCGCCCCCTGAGTTTAGGCCAGGGCCACTCCACCCCCAGCAGGTGTCAGTGTTACTTTAGCAGGTTCCACTCCAGTGTCACTAAGACTGTGAATATGCCAAGATATATATACAGTACTGCTTTATGTTTCCTCTGCCGATTGCTCTGTCGATCGCCGAAGGAGCTTTGAGTGAGGCATGATGTACTCAAATGGCTGCTGTGAAAATGCTTTGAGGCATTGAAAACAGGTGCAGTTCTCTCTCTCTCCTTAGCACCTGTACATTTGAATTCAGTCGTTGAGAGGGGCAAAGACGGTGAAACTGACTTTGTGTGAACTTAGAAATAACCAAATCCAGAAACAAGCAAACAGGTTTGGGCCACAGCGTGTCGTCACAGACGTTACCTACAGTTGTCAGTGGTTCCAATATGTGAATATTAGCCTGTTATAATATAAAGAAAACCTGGGCTGGAAGTTCACAAGGACAGTTCACACTTTTCAATTCCAATCCTGCAGGCTCTCCCGTTATCTTGCAATACATTTACCATATTCAACTTGATAGCATATTTATCAATAACAAGATCCTGTGAGTTATTCTTTTGGTTTAGTCCTCTTGACTCTAGTCATTGCTGTGGTGACAGGTTGAAGCCACTGCATTCAAAAGTAGTTCTGTTTTTCACCCTAAACTGTGAGGGTGAAAAAGTACATGTGTACTTGTCCAAAAACCAAACTTGAGAAAAAGAGGCTCAGAAATGTCTGTGGTTAAACTTAAGAAAGAAAAAAAAAAAGGCAGACATTTCCTTTGGACCACATGTAATTTCTTAGCCGAGAGAGACATAACAAAATTTGACTCCTGGAAAAACAAAGAACAAAAAGACAAATCTCTAAATGAGACAATAACCCAGGGAGCCTAGCAGACGTGTCAGGCTGGATGTGCTGCTTAGCTGGACTCCTGTTCTCCTGAACCCAGCTAGCTCATTTCCCCCCATCTGCTGGGCAGAGAGTCGGCCCTCCGGAGTAATGTTCGACACGAGGTCAGCAGAGGACCACAGACTTGTTACATATGCTCTGCAAACTGTTGACGTTGGTCAAGAGAACATAGATAACAATCCAGATTAACCGGGATAATTAGCTTGTTGTGAGTCATTAATCCTGGCAGGGGAGAGACGGGGGTAAGTAATGTCTCTGTGTCGCGTGACACGGACGTAAGAAATGGGCATCTCTCCAACACCTCGTTTCAACTCTTCTAATTGGCCTCATTGTAGATGAAAAATTAAACAGCTGTTCTGGCTATTAATGCTGACTTTTATGGATTGGATGCTGTTGTACTTAATACACTGGCTCGGCCGTCCCTTTTATATTCCTGGGCAGCGCTGTGTCTGGCCGTGATGTATGGGCCCGGGAGGGAGCTGGCTGGAGCACAATGGGGTTCCGGCCCGCGTGAAGCTCCCTGGCACAGCGCCAGAGACGGGAGGAGGAGAGCGGAGCGAGAGGCGGCGGCTCGTCCTGCCCTTACCCTGCCTTCGGTAGCGTGGCGTCGGGCAGGCACGCGCAGCCAGCCCAACGGGCAGCTCCGGAGTTTGGATTGAGGAGTTTGATGGCAGTCCTGACATTCCATCAGAAATGAGCAAAGGACATATTATGCCAAGTCATCTGTTAAGAGGCTTGGACAGCGGGGTTGTCGGCTGGGGTTGTTGGAGTCCTGCTGACCAGTGGCGCGTCTGGTGGGGGGAGAAGGCGGCTGCTTTCGGCCTCCTGGGAAGATGCTGGCCAGGGACCAGAACGCCGCCAGCTAGCACTAGCCCCCTGAAATATTCATCAAATAACTTATCTTTATCTCTATATGCTTTTAGCAGATGGTAACATTTTCTGAGGAGGGAACAAAAGTTGTTAAAGGAATATGATTTCTCTTGTTGCTATGGGAACAGAGAGGGATGAAGATGTTTCATGGTTCACTGGTTGCCTCGACTCCATGCATGTGCGCACGCGTGCGTGTGTGTCAGTGCCTGTTTGTGAGCATTTCTGAGTGAGTGCGTGCGTATTGAACGTGTGAATGTGCTAAGTAATAGGTTCTGCAGTCACTTCATTTTCAAAAGGATATTAACATTGAATGGAAGAGTAGAAGGTCATATACCACTTCCCTGACAGGATCGTTTTCAGATATTACAATAAGAGCCAGAAGTTCAAAGCGCTACAGAAATCACACGGTCCTGTCAGACGTTGTATTCAGAGTGTGCCGGCGTGTTTGGCTGGGTGGGGGTCGCCGAGGCTGCTCATTTCACACCGCATTAACTTACAGTCTAATTCATATGAGTCGCCTGCCCGCCCGATCGCACCCCCGCGACACTTAAAAGGGAGGATCTGTCGATGAATCCAACAATAACACGCGCAACTTATCTCGTGCCATTTTTGAGCAGTGTTCCCAAATGAGTGTTCTCCCATTTGAGAGGAGCTAATTAGATTTGGGGGAGAGTCGCGGGTTCCCACACATGAAAGCCTTGCTGTAGAGGAGTCCTGCTCGTCTGGACCCCAGACGGAGTTGACAGGACAGACGTTCCTTTCATTCCGTTCACAAAGATCGGATTCTAATTGGGTGTCTGATTTTAGCGACTTGCTCAGCAATTTAAGGAAACTGCTTTTTCAAATGCAACAATTTTAACGATCTTCCGCAACTCGTTTCTCTCTGGTGCAGTCTGCTGAGGACTGAGGAGAGTGTCTCTTCTGAAGAGTGTGTCGCTTCAGCCCTGGTGGAGCGGTAATTGAAAGGGCCTCCTGGCCCCTGTGAACCGCTGACCCTGCAGTCTTCATCATACAGCCACTTCGTTAGTAGGCAGGAGGAGCAGCTCCTTAAGGCCAGTAAGCAGAGGGAATGAACAAAATGACAGTTTTACTGGCATAGCAATAGTTTAAGAAGCTTTGGCTTAGTTTAATGTCTAATTTGATGTCTTCTGCTCGAGAATCCCCTTTACACACACACACACACACATACCTATTCACTCACGCACACGCACTCACACTCACACACACACACACACACACACACACACACACACACTCACAAGCACTCAAGCACACATAAACACTCACAGACACATTCACCTACACGTGCAAAGGCATATTATAATTTGACTTGGCAATGTTGTTCACAAACAGAGCGGATGAGGAATACAGTTATTAGAGTTGGCACCTGCAGACTGGGCAAGAAGCCTTTTATTGTACGACACCCCCAGACATCCAGCAGAGGCAGACACATCCACACAGGCGGTGGAGAGATCTGAAGTGTGGTTTAATGTGCTGATCATATTCATCAGATTCTGCCCGGGCTCTCTTGGCCTAATGTAAAGCTGCCCTGAGGGACAGTGAGCGATTCAGCCCACTCAGCCTCACTATGGAATCGTATGAATATTTAAAGGGATAGAACTGAGGAATAAAGAGAGGAATTGATAGCATCAGGGTGGAAGTGTTTGAACTATTGTATTATTTAAATATTTCAAGTAGGCTGCAATTACGCGTGTTAAAAATGCACCTAAACAGCGTTTTTTTCCCCAAATAATTTTCCCAAATACTTGATCCCAACGGAAACTACAGCTGTGTGTGCCGTCTCCTCCGCGCTGGGTTGGCCAAGGGTACAATCAAACAGAATTACACTTCTGAATTATTATAGAGATTATTACAGACGCAGGAGCCCATTGTTCTAGTGACGGATTGAAAGCCGTGCTCTGCGCTGGTAAGCCCGGGTTGAGCTCACAGAGACTCTGCAGGGATGGCCGGATCCCGGGGAGCCGGAGCTCAGATCAGTCAGTGGCTGGCTGATAAGGGAGTCACGCGGAGGGGTGTGACTCACGGGAAGACGAGATGGGGTTTCTCACCCCGCACTCCAGGGGGCCCCCACACCACGGGGATCATGGCTCTCTCTTCACGGCTCTCTCTTCACGGCTCTCTCTTCACGGCTCTCTCTTCACGGCTCTCTCTTCACGGCTCTCTCCCAGAGAACAAGAGGCAAATACAGAGTATCAGTTCAGCTCTGTTTCTGTGTGTGTATTATTGTTGACTGTCTGAAAGACAGTTCTTCTCTGTCCAGAATATGAATTGACTTGTTACAGAATGTGTGTGTCTGGAAAAGCTTGCTAGATTGCATGACAAATGGGAATCGGCATGTACAGTAAGCACATAAGACTGCAGGCAAGCCCATAATTCACACTCAGGAGGAGGATAATGACCAAGAATTCCAATCTGATTTGAATAACATGAGGGGCTTAATTGAAATGCGTATAGGATTGTTCTGCATAGTGGAGTATGTTATGGAGTTTCCACTAATTAGGTGCCAACGGCTGTGTAAAATGCCATTCCTCACTCAACGTGTAAAGACCCTTAAATTGTGGCATATTTTCTTGCTCACTTTAGGCAGAACATTGATTCAAACAACTATGGAGTCCGGAGGAATGTTAACTAATGGCTGTTATAAGAATAGCATATGGAGGCACAGGCGTGCAGGTGCCCGCAGCCTGTTATTTGATTGTTGCCTGGAGATTGATAATCAGTGAATGAGGGAAGGAGGATGATGTTCTGTCTGGCTAATGAAAAGGCTTCCAATAAATGGTTTTAACATAGAGCATGGAAAATATCTGCACGCAGACAGATTGCTAGCAGATGCCAGCACACCTGTAGATCCTTTCATTTGTTAGAAATTCTTTATTAGGAGTTACCCCTTGAGATGTGCCATCTCGTTTTCGAGGGGGTCCTAAGGCAAAAATATAATAATAAACAATTTTCCGAGCTCATTCTCTGGCTGTTTGTTTTTGGGGGCACACATGTATGTGAAAGGCAGAAGGAATAACATTTAAAGTCGCACTGAAATGAAAAAAGCATTCTGTTTTGGTTCACATAATTGGTCATAGTGTTCACCTATTCAACGATGTATGCCCAAAGAAATACTAAATTCTACTTTTGTTGTAATCTTATATCAAAGTATATCATTTCTTACTTCCTGGAAAACGGTAGGTCACGTGCAATGACGAACACAGGTACCTTAGATTTTAGGCCAGTAATCTCACGACATCCACCCGTCAATCAATGCTATCCTTCTATCGAATCTGTCTAAAGTTCTTAAAACCCGTCCACTTGTCAATGTTCCAATCAAATTCCTCTAAACATATGTCCCACCCTCATAGCTTGTTTGCATCGGAAATATGTCAAACTACGGAAGTTAGATGATCTCAAACGTCCGTTTCAGTGCGACTTTAAATAGGCCTGTGTTCCCAGATAAGCCAAATAATAATTACAGTGATGGTGCAATATGACCATCCAGCAGGAACCTAGAGCTCTTGCTCAGCAAATGGAAAAGCTGGCTAACAAACACACTCAGTCACTCTCATCAAGATGACCAATCAATCAGCTCAAGACAGACGCCATCAACGGCATGTTTAGCTTCTCTGTGTAGCATACTGTAAGTAAAGACGTGTTTATGGTAGACTTACAAGTCAGTCTCTAAACACTACCTTCAACTAGACATTTGTCCGGATTTCATCGCTAAAAGTGTGTGGAAACAATTTGAGAGATTGAAAAAAAAAATACATTGAAGAACCAATTCAACGTCTTTCCTAACGGGGCGGTGCATGGTTTGTTTTGATTCTATCAGTATCCGATCGGTTCCAGCTGTCCAATTGGTTCCAATAGCATCAGCATGCGCACCAGGTCCATCATATTGTACGGCAACACCACTTGACGAATGTAATAATGGAACTGATCGGGCACTGACAACCACAAACTCGATACCCAATCCATTCCGCAATCAGTAAATCTGACGTGACGAACAGTTCATAGGAGCTAGCTAAGCAGACTAGCTAAACCTAATAACCCGGTAACGTACTTTGAGTTCTTTGCATAAATGAATCACTGAAAATGTTTTATTGATCAAGCAAAACATGAACATTGTATTTATTGTTAGTGCAATGAGTCAGCAATAAAACGTACAAGCTGAACAAGTGTAATAGTCGAGTGTCAGCTCGTATACAGTATGTAACAGTAGAATGATTTGTGGTTTATATTTATATTATGTATAAAAGTGAAGCAACGTCGCCATCTAGCTGTAGGGTAGTAGCCTTGTGACAGTGGGATTGCACGTTGCACTTAGCCAGACTGTTTTGCTTGATCAATAAAACATTTTGGGTGATTGATTTATACATAGAGCTCATACCAAGTTATTAGTTTTAGCTAGTCTGCTTAGCTAGCTAGCTAGCTACAGGTAGCTACTACAGTAGCTTGCTGCTATGAACTTGTATACGTATGTACTGTAGCTAACGTTAGCTAGCTAGCTAAATGTTCACCACGTCGTAAGTATTTGCGGATCGCGGAACGGGTATTACATTTTTCCAAGTGGTGTTGCTGTACAAGATGACGGGAGCGCATGTGAAGATGTTATTGGAGGGGGCTGCCCATAATTCCGATATCCCATTATTCCGACCACTCAATGTTCCGAAAATTACTAATTATTCCGACGTCTCATTGTTTCGATGGGACGTCGGACGAATGGGTTTAATATGGTCGGAACCACGGGACGTCGAAACAATGAGACGTCGGAATAATGGGTAATTTTCTGAACATTGAGTGGTCGGAATAATGGGATGTTGGAATTATGGCATGGCACCATTATTGCAACCGATCAGGCAGCTGGAACCAATCGGGTACTCACAGATTCTCCATTCCAGTTTGTTTGAAGGACATCATTCCTGTAAGGCGGGTTCTTCACCCTCCTGGAGATGTAGTGAGTGGCTCTGATTGGTGGCGTCAGTTGTCGGTGCTGTTCTAGCGACGGTTTTCAATGGAGATGACTCCAGACGTTCAAAAGTCTGGTTTCGCAAGATTATATTTATGGAGGTTATGAGTGCATGTTTGGACAAGGACACTGCGAGCACAGGCACCACCGCCCTGCTAGGACTACGGCTGAATGAGGGGCATCTGATTTGTGGTTAAGGAACAACACAGCAGAATGCCGTCCCTATTGCCAGAGAATAAAACAGTAGTGGACTAGATCCAGCCAGCAGACTGCTCTCACAGAGAGCCAAGGTTGGTAGAAATAGATGGCCAATTTGTAAAACCGTCTGCCTGAACATAAGCATCTTGGGCCACTTTAATTGGTCAATGTCTCGCCTGTATTGACTGACTAGATTGATTTATTGCCTTTTTTAAAAGGCTGTGGGGACCCGGGGAACAGCTGTGTGTTGTGAAAACACGGCGGCGAGCTCCGGTTGTCGGTCAGCAGTCACTGCCGCCGCCGCTCAGTGTGCCGTGGCGCCGCGCGGAGCGGCGTGGCGGACAGCTGGCAAGGACGCGCGTCTGGCACCGCTGGAGACACAGGATTTATCTCAGCAAACGCCGCTGAGTGGAGGAGCCCCGCCTACCCACGCACACACACGCACACACACACGCACGGGCGCTGGGGCTGATTGCTATATTGCCATGATCATATGATCATATGAGGGCCTGTGTGATTGCAGCCAGAGAATAGACATATTTCTCCTGTGATGATCCCCCCCCACCCCCATCCACTTGGCATGGAGAGGGCTCAGCGACAGCGGGCCGTCTCCCCGGGGCTTGAGTGATGGCTCACAAACCTGAGTCTGTCTCGTCTGAATCTGCCTGTTAGTGAGCAATCATAGTGATTCACTCACCTGCCGCGGCTCTGAGGGAAACAATTCCATCACACGGAGGATGTGGAATAATATATAAATATAAAATATGTTTACCTGAGCACATGTGTCCCACCCGTGGCTGCTGGCATTTTTCTGTCTCTTTGCTGCCGCCTCACGAAGAACGACGCGTCGTTCTGAGGTAAAGAACCGTCTAGGAGACCTCGATCATCGTTCTTCACTGACGAAATTAACAACTGTACCTGGCTGTGTGAACCTTCCTTGCTGTGACCTATGACCTGGGTTCGCGGTGACAAATCTATATAGTCTGTACTCGTGACAGGGAATGGCATCTGGTTAGGCTGTAAGACGTTGGAGAAATGCCTTCATAAACACAAGCACATGCCTGCGTTTCCTTGTATGTGTCCTCATCCGGTTTCTCTTGTGCTCGGTTTCCTACTCAAATTTAAAAAGGGAGGGTTGCACACTCCAATGCAAATAGTATACTTTATTAAGCCAATGTTTCGGCAGCAAACTGCCTTCCTCAGGGCTTTCATCTTTTGTTTCCTGTTACTACCAGCTCAGTGGCCTTGTGGTTAGAGTGTCCATTGGGATTGATATATTGGGAGGTTGATAGATTGGGATTGGAATTGGGATTGTTGTGGCTGAGTGTCCATTGGTATTGATAGATTGGGAAGTTGGGGGTTCGATCACCAGCCGAGTCATACCAAACACTATAATAAATGGTACCCAATGTTTTCCTGATTGGCACTCAGCATCAAGGGTTTGACTGGGGGTAAGTCCCTGCAACATACTAGTGTCAGGTCCAAGGGGTGTACTGTACTTATACATCAAGCTGTCTCACACTAAGGAATCAGGAGATAGGCTATGGGCCACTAGGCTCGAGAACCATTGGCTCTCAAGGCTTCTTACTTACTTTGTTTCACATTGGCTTCCACACAGTAATTGTGTCCAATGGGAGGCGGCGTATCAGGGATAGTACTCATATGGTATCGGACCATATTTTGACTCTTACCCATCCCTAGTTCTTTTTCTATACAACAATGAATATTGAGCACGTCGCCTTGTCCCACACTCCCTGAAGAGAGCGTCTCTGCATTCTTCAATTGGCCGGCCGCACTGAATGGTATGCCGGAGCATCTCCGGTCACCACTGGCTGTGTGGAGCTTCTCTCTGCCAAGGGAGCTCTTGTGGAAATGTGAAAGCCGGTAGCTGAGTGATTCCTGTTTGAACTGTGATTCTTAGAAATTCCTGCATTTAGCACTGGGGGATTGGGGCTAGAGTTCTCCCCAGGCATTTAAATGCACATCTCGTGAGTTCTCCTCTGAAGGAGGGAGAGGGAGAGAGAGAGAGAGGGAGAGAGAAATCGCATAGTCTTCATCTAGTACTTAACTCAGGAGATATGAGTCTGGCTTAAGATGAAAGGGACTTAATGCCTCTATCCACCCTCTCTCTCTCTCTCTCTCTCTCTCTCTCTCTCTCTCTCCCCCCCCTCTCTCATCTCCATCCTGTGGGACTGACCCACTCAAGCACATTGGAGTGCATTATGTAATCCCCACCAACTCCCCGCACCCTGCAGTAATGGTTTAATTAGAGGAGGAGGGGTAAGCAGGCGTCATGTCGTACCACCTGCCATCGCTCCTCAAACATTCACCGAGCGATTCCTGGACCAGACGCCTCTCCTTCTTCTCCCCCTCCTCCCCTTAGATAAACACGCACCCCCCCTTCCCTCCGAGTCACGCCGAGACGGGCCAACAGCTCAACCTCCCACACACTGCCTGTCTGCCCCCCCATGCCCCAACAAGCCTCCTACCTCCTCCACCACAGGCCTCCCTCCTCTCCACCCCAACCTGCCAGACAGCCAACCAGCAAACCAGCCAACCAGCCAGCCAGCTAACAAGACAGCCAGCCAACCAGCCAGCTAACCAGCCAGCCAGCCAACCAACCAGCCAGCAAACCAGCTAGCCAGCCGACCAGCCAGCCAACCAACCAGCCAGCCAGCCAGCCAGCCAGCGCAGGCATGCTCAGCCTGTCAGCTCTTCCACAGCAATTGGAACAACATCTGAATTGAAGCAGGCTGAAGCAAGCACGGGGGGTGGGGGGTCAGGCCAGCACAGGCCCCGCTACAGAACAGAACAGAGCAGAGCAGAAAAGGGAGGGTTTATTGTCAGCTATGATGTAACTGTCTCATGCTGCCCTTGTTTATACCCTCAACTAGAGAGATGTTGTCTTCAAACGGCTGTTCTGCAATATTTTATTTTTTTTCCCCCGTATACAGCACTATGAAGTTGTACAGCACCAATGTGGTCGGGTTTCGACGTCTTCTTCTAGCCTTGGGTTTCTTTCGCCCATGTTGTCCAGACTCTGACCATGAACATATTATTCACGACACCAGAGGATGACAAACTACAGGCGTGTTCTTGACTTCAAAGACGTCCTCATCATGAGGCTAGCATATGGCCTTCATTGGAAACAGCCGCGCGGCCAATCATCTCCCACCAACAGCCGTCCTGACGTTGGAGGGGTTTCTGACACTCGGAGCGGGGCGGTTCAGAGTGCGCCGTGAATGGGTCGTCACAGAGCCTGCGCAAGCGAGGGGTTCGTACATGACACGTTCACACCGCTGCTCTCTCCAGCGAGCCCTCCGCTGCTCCTCAGGAGACGAGCTGACTGGAGAGAGGAGAGACCAGCTCCTCCTTGGGCCCTGAAATCTGACTCTCTCTGGATGACAGTCTGTCCTCAGATCGGGATTCACACCGCTACTGGCATGTGCACACACGCACGCACACACACGCAAACACACACACACACGCAAACATACACACATACTGTACACACTAGGGATGAGACGGTATACCGTAAAACCGTGAACCACGGTATAAAATGTCCACGGTATTAGAACCGTGACATTCCCTGTGTTTACGGTATTAGGTTTACGGTATTAGACAATAATGCGCTGCTGAAACTTCACATTTCAAGTTGCTTGCAACAGTTAAACTTGTAATTTAATTTAAGCTTGCTATTAATAAACTGACACACTAATGTTAAATAAAGCCGTTTTCCTTCAAAGTAAAATACTTGTTTTTGTATGTGTGTTGGGGAGATGAAATACCGTAAACCGTACCGTGTAACTAGATACCGTACCGTAATGCAAAAATCCATACCGTCTCATCCCTAGTACACACACACACACACATGCGCAACACACACACACACACACAAACACATACACACACACACACACACACACACATACACATACACACACTACATAGAGTTAACTCTCCTGGAGGGCTGAATTAGAATTAAGCTGAATTTGATAATGACTTATTAAAAACTGAGGCTGAATAAATGAAGTGTGTTGTGTATAGCTATTAGAGGGCGAAAGCTATTATGTTAAACGTTTTGATTTGTGAAGTGGGATGTGGACTTGCTAATCCGCAGACATTGGGGGGTTTGGAGGGGGGTGCACCAAGCCATGCATGTAATATGAGAACATTAGTTTGATGTACTCAGATGGGTGCTCCTACCAAGCAAAGACAAATATGGATGACCGATGAACTCACGGAGAAGAAAATGATGAGTAGAGCATAACAACAACAACAAAACACCCCGTTAACTGTATATAGAACTATCCAGAGTTAACTTCACATTAAACTTCAGAATCACAATGGATGATCCTGGAATACCGTATAACTTTTCCTTTACTTGGCATAGTACGGACTATCGGAGCCACTTGGCTGCGCGCCATCATACCGGACAGGTTAAGAGAGAAGAGAATGTGTTTGAGCGTAGCCGCGTGTGGCTTGAGGCGGCGGGCTGAGCGCTGCCGGGCCTATCCTCCGCCCCTCTCCCCCCCCGGGTCTGACCGGGCCGTCTCTGGCCGTCTGAGCCTGATAAATCACCCAGCCCCGGTGCTCTGTTTTCTTTTCAGATCTAGAATCGATGGGTTTTCCCTCCCGTTTCATTGACCCGTGCATAATGGCGCACTCGGTCGTCCTCCGCCACGGCGTCAGCGGAGGAGCACAGCCTGCCCAGGCAGAGACAGCCCGGCCTGGGCTTTGTGTTGCTTATTGTTCAGCCTGGAGAAATTAATGTGCTGTGAAATTAGCATTTTATCTGACTGCAGATACAGTAATGGAGGCAATTAGAGTACAGGGCAGAAGAGGCGCTGGCTGGCTGGCTGGCTGGCTGGCTGGCTGGCTGACTGACTGACTGACTGACTGACTGACTGACTGACTGGCTGACTGACTGACTGACTGGCTGACTGGCGGACTGACTGACTGACAAACTGACTGACTGACTGGCTGGCTGGCTGGCTGGCTGACTGACTGACTGACTGTCTGGCTGGCTGACTGACTGACTGACTGACTGACTGACTGACTGACTGACTGACTGACTGACTGACTGACTGGCTGGCTGGCTGGCTGGCTGACTGGCTGGTTTGTTGGCTGGTTGACTGGCTGGCTGACTGGCTGCTTAGCTGGAGTAGTGTCGAGGTAAGGGACAAACCCTGAGTTGCAGGAGGAATCCAGTGGAGAGGAGAGCTGCCCAGCTGGCCTCACTGATAACACAGGCACCCCCGTGTGACTAACAGGCTCCAGCCACCGCGTCAGTCTGACTGGATTGGCTGTCGGTTCCTAGGGAATACTGTGTGTTCACCTCACCAGGTGTCCCTGGCACATCTGAGGTGAACTCATTCACCTACTGAGAGTTGAACCCAGAATCAAAAAGGCTTGAGTTCGTCCTCCGCTCTTCACTGCTGATTTTGGACCGGCCTGCTAAACTTTAGCTTAATAAGACATGACCATTCGAATGCTGATAGTTCTTTACCAGGTTGTGACTAAGAGGAGAGGAAAGGAGAGGAGGAGGGGAGAGGAGAGGAGGACAGGAGGAAGAGAGGAGAGGAGAAAAGCATAGGAGGGGAGAGGGGGAGGAGAGGATAACAATAATGAACTGGGCTCAGGTTTCAGTCTCAGATCATTACTCACCAGTTGTTTACAGACATGACACGCTGCGTTCGCCGCACTCTGGCTGTCAGGCGCGAAGCACGGGTGCCTTTCATCAGGCCTCCAGATTGAAATTGATCGTCGGATTGCGAGCGAGCCACAGGGCCGATCGAGATCGGACCCGATCAGATCTGCAGAGAGCAGATAGAATGCTCTGTTGTCACCCGGAGCATCAAAGACCCATTTATTTATTCTTCAAAAGATCCCGATCAGATTGGACGCAGGCTGCAGGGTAGTCGCTAGCGGAAAGCCGACTTTAATACAGTATGATAAACTGAGACGTTCCTGCAAGTGGCTGTGAGCGGGCAGCATGTCTCTGTCGGCCTGACTGCTGAAGCAGTACCTGTCCATAAGGTATAGTACTGAGTGCCCACACAGGGTTATTGGACACTCATAATATTATTTCATTTCTCTGTTAGAATGTTGTTATGGCATGCATATATCCCAGAAGGTTGCATCGAACATCCTGTTAGGGGCCGAGTTCAATATTGACTCAGCTTACTGTTACCCTGGTGAGGGCTGTAGAGGGGCCCTCGGAGCAGAGTGCTGGTTGGGAGCCAGGGCTTTGGTCTATACGACACCACGGTGATTGGCTGGTTTGGCAGGACCACGGTCAGGCAGGTGCAGAAAGACTGCTGGAAAAGCCTTACGCAGGTACATTCTTACCATGCATTATCTAACAGGAATGTGCATGAACCTGGAGCTCACAGTTACAGTATATCATCATTGAACAGGACACATTTTAAAACGGTCCGCTATTTTAGCGGTCCCGAAACCTCCATATTATAACACACAAGCCAAATTTAAATGGTCCTACAACTCTTTTCTATATTCTAAATGTATTCCTCTAAGCAGAGGGGTTTTAAGTCTGGGTGGGGGAGGGGCGGCCCACCCCCCTGCTTTTCAGAGTAAAGACAGCATGACTTCTGCAGTCGGGGGATCAGGCCCAATAAGAACATTATCCCAGAGAGCGCGCTGGGGTGGCAAGAGTCACAGATAATAGCCTACCCCTTAAACTCACTCACTCCAGCTCACAAAGCAGGGCAGAGGAGAGAGAGTGAGAGAGAGGGGGCGAGAGAGAGCTCACAAAATGATACTTTACAAGTGATACTTTACACTACCTTGGAGACCATTCCCTTCACCTCAAACAGTTTACACATAGAGGCCCTGAACAGTTGGCTAGCTACCTATGTATTATTCCAACACACACACACACACACACACGGGTGTAGTTAATGTGCCTATCAGTGTCAGGACGCCTCACACTAAATGGGCTTCGTCGGTCTCCTCCTAGCTGCAGAGTAATGCGGAGGGTGAAGTAGGTGTGTAGACAGGCGGTAGTTGGCCCTCAGGGTTTTCTCCATTTTAATAGGGGCTTTGGTGGCAGCCTCTGAAGGGAGGAGATAGATGGGGACTCTCTGCTGTGCTGGAGTATGTGTGTGATTACAGGAAGGCCTGATACCTGTCCAGCAGGGCTGTTTACTCCTCTAAATGATCACCAATCCCATAGATGAGCACCTGTCTTCCAGACGGATGAGAGGTCTCAAGCAGCCATTCGCAGTATCTCTAGCGGGGGATTAACAGCATTCCGGAGAGATATGCCTAGGAACGACAGCTCTATCTCAGAGAGCTCATCTTGAAAACACAAATGGGATTCCTGAAGCCCCAAGTCTCTCTCTCTCTCTCTCTCGCTCTCTCTTTCTCGCGCGCTCTCTCTCTCACTCTCCAGTGCTCTCTTTCTTTCTTCCTTGCTCTCTCTCTGTCTCTCTCGCGCTCTTTCTCTCTCGCGCTCGCTCTCTCTCTTGCGCTCTCTCTCTCTCTCTCTCTCTCTCTCTCTCTCTCTATCTCTCCCGTTGCTCCCTCTTCATTGTGGTAGAATTGAAAGGTTATCTCCTCATTAGGCAAGTCGTGACGCGGAGGGCATTATGCAACCAGAGCTCTCAGAGTAGCTCAGTATCTAGTGAGAGAGACGGACCCTGTTTTTGCAGCTCAGCCAATCATCTGAGCCTCTGTTTTCTCTGTCTGCCGACACTGGTCTCAGACCAGGCCTTGTGGGTGAAACTGACAAGAAACAGGAGGACAATCTGTCCCAGGTCCAGCTCTGTCAAAGCGCCGCAGGTCTGAGTGTGAACTCTATGCGTTCCCATGTGGTTTGTATTAAACGGCGCACAGCGAATGGCTTGTGTATATCCTCCCCAGCAGGCGAAGAAAGCCGGACCAAATCTGTCTGGCCGGCGGTCAGATGGGAAGCAGATGTGCTGAAATCAAGTAAATTATGTTGATTTCATTGTTGATGATTTTGTCCCCACCCTACTCTCTCTCCCTCTCTCTCCCTCTCTCCTTTCTTTCGCTCCCTCTGTCTCTCCCTGTATCTCTGCCTCCCTCTCTACTTCTCTTTCTTTCTCTCTCACTCTCTCCTCTCTCTCCCTCTCCTTCTTTCTTTCTCTCTCTCCCTCTCCATCTCTCTCTCTCTCCCCATCTCTTTCTCTCCCCCTCTCTTTCTCTTTTTCTCTGTCTCTCTCTCTAATGTGATCATGATGACTAAGGAGCCGTAGTGAGGGGGCAGGTTGATCAAATCCAGAGAGACGTCCGCCGGTCTGTCTCTCTCATCAGAGAGACATTCGCCTGTCTGTCTGTCTCTCATCAGAGAGACATTCGCCTGTCTGTCTCTCTCTCATCAGAGAGACATTCGCAGGTCTGTCTCTCTCATCAGAGAGACATTCGCCTGTCTGTCTCTCTCTCATCAGAGAGACATTCGCCTGTCTGTCTCTCTCTCATCAGAGAGACATTCGCAGGTCTGTCTCTCTCTCATTAGAGAGACATTCGCAGGTCTGTCTCTCTCTCATTAGAGAGACATTCGCAGGTCTGTCTCTCTCTCATCAGAGACATTCGCAGGTCTGTCTCTCTCTCATTAGAGAGACATTCGCAGGTCTGTCTCTCTCTCATCAGAGAGACATTCGCAGGTCTGTCTCTCTCTCATCAGAGAGACATTCGCAGGTCTGTCTCTCTCTCATCAGAGAGACATTCGCAGGTCTGTCTCTCTCTCATCAGAGACATTCGCAGGTCTGTCTCTCTCTCATCAGAGAGACATTCGCAGGTCTGTCTCTCTCTCATCAGAGAGACATTCGCAGGTCTGTCTCTCTCTCATCAGAGACATTCGCAGGTCTGTCTCTCTCTCATCAGCACACCGCCAGCATTGTGTGCATTGTGATGCCCTCTACAGGTGCAGGTGATATTGCAACTCAAAAGAAATAGGGTGGAAACATCCACAAACTCTTTCACATTGTCTGTGAAAACCCTTTGAATCCTCAGAAACCCCTTTACATCCTGGGTACACCCCCACCCCAACCCCCCCACCCCCCGTGTACCTGCTCAGGGGCGCATGACTTCCATCATAAAGTGTGTTCTGAAATTGTTTGTATACTCTACTATTTGTTTACCCTACTGATAGTCATGTCTCTCCTATTAAGTATTCATTCCATGTTTATTGCTCTGTAAATGTTCTTAGCCAATAGACAAACATTTCCAGGAGCTTGCTCGATCGTCTCGTTGAGAGAGGTCAGGGAAGAATTTTTACAGCTCACTTTTCTGGCCCCCTTTTTTTTGCTTCCTTCTGGAATATGTAGGGGTGGGACCTATGCCCATCCCCCCATTGCTCTCTGTAAAGCGCATTGTGTTGCCTCTGTGTATGAAATGCGCTATACAAATGAAGTATGACTTGATTTGATTTGAAATCTTAAACTGCTGAAACAATGTCTTCGTGTCACAAGAGAAAACACAGCAGCAAGGATAAACAAAGAGTTCTTTGTAAACATTTGTTTCATTCCAAGGGTGCATTAGACATGCACTGTGTGGAAAGACAGGGGATAACTTCAGCTCTCTACACTCTCATGACCCTCCATAGCGGCAAATAATAATAATAATAATCATCCTCATCATAATAATATTAATAATAGCTCCTAAAGGGGAGGAGAGAGATACAGTTGGCCTAGCAAGCACTTGGTGAGTGAGGGATGTGTGTTTGTTTGTGTATGTGTGTGTGTGTGGGGGGGGGGGGTGTCCACTGAGCCTAGCTAAACCACGCTGACCTGCTCACACCTGTCCGTCACCCCCCCCCCCCCCAAGAAACATACACACACACTCCACCCACCCCCCGCTGTGCTGCTGTGTCCCTATGAGGTCCAGACAGGTCATCCACTGCTGAGTGCACTTACAGCAGGTGTCCTGGGACCACCACAACCCCCCCCTTCCCCAACACCACACACACACACACACACACACGGTAGCGGTGGTGTAGGGTCACCCCAAACCTCCATTAAGAACACACAGAGCAGAAAGTGCAGGCTGGTTGTGCTCAGGGAACATGCAGGCTCTGAGCTACGGTATCCATCCGTAGCTCAGCCATCCGCTCCCTTCTCTACAAAACCGCTCATGTGTTTATCTGTGACAAGTGTACTGTAGAACAGAATACATTTTGTTTTTTGTTGTTTTAACGCATTATTGCTTCCTCGGTCGTGTTGCTCACGCCTGAGAAGGCTTTCATTTGCCGAGCACCGTGTGCGGAGTTTGGTTTATGGCCGTCGTTTAGTTCCTCGGGCCCGGAGAGAGCGGATTCGAGCGGGGGGGGTTGGAGATGAGCAGGCTCATCAGGAATACGAGGCGCACCGCTCCGCTACCGTGTCGCTCGTCTCTGGAGGTCCACGTTATCGTTCACGGTGAGAGAGGAGACGTCGGGGACGGGACAGTACTGTACGTGCGCTGTACTGGCGGGAGAGAACGATGCGCAATGCTTTTTCTGGGAGGAGACAGCCAGCGAGGCAGCGCCTCGCGGTGTGGTCCAAACGCCACACCGGACGCCAACACATTGTCCTCTCCTCTCCCCTCCCCCTCCGAGACCCTCCCACCTCTCTGCCAGACTCTGACACAGGGAGATGTTTCGCGTTGCACAGCCGATCTTTTAATCCTTCTTTTGGAAACTCTTAAATCTCTTATCTTATTAATCTTTAAAAAGAAAAGTATTTTTTGCCGCAGGCATACAACGTGGAATTTGTGTTTAGCGGATTCTTGTTCCCTAATGAGGAGAGCTAAATGAGTTTTGGAGGCTTCCTGAATGCTCTATAATTGTGATGAGGCTCCGCTCCTCTGAACAATTAAAGATGTCGGAGACCCGTCTCTTCTGAGATCAATCTCAGATCACCGCGACCGTACATCCCCCCTCCAACCCCCCCCCCCCCCCCACCTCCACCCCCCCCCAGCACGCCGCACAGACACAAGGGTCCTCCCCCACCAGGAAGATCACCATTGCTCCCGGTGCGATGATCAGCTCATTACTCCCTATCTGGGGGGAAGGTGACGACGATGTGCCCATCACCACGGCGAGTCTAGACCCCACCCCACCACCCCTAAACCCCCGGATGGGAAGAGCTGTGTGTGGAGGTGTGTGTGGATGTGTGGAGGTGGGAGGGTGTGTGGAGCTGTGTGTGTGTGTGTGTGTGTGTGGAGCTGTGTGTGGAGTTGTGTGGGGGTGTGTGTGGAGTGAGTTGTTTGGGGTGTGTGGGGGTGCTGATGTCTCAGTGCTAGCTGGCTGGTTGTGTGGGGTAATTGGGGTTGTGTGGGGGTGTGTGGAGCTGTGTGTGGTTGTGTGGGGTGTTTGAGAGTGTGTGGGGTTGTGTTGAGCTGTGTGGGGGTGTGTGGTTGTGCTGATCTCAGTGCTAGCTGGCTGTAGTCTTTCTGAATTGCTTTCTGAGGTAAATAAACCTGTCTGTGAGAGGGGCGGACGACAGGGGCGAGAGAGAGAGAGGGATGAGGTAAGAGGCTATCCCGGAGGTCACGGCACGCCAACGCAAATATTTATACAAGTGATTAAAATACTCATCCCGCCTCCCGCCCACTATATTTACATACGGAACCAAACTGTAAACAATTTCCTTTCCTGAAGGCAAGTCTGAAAGAGGGAGCAGAAAGAAGCATTTGTGGGTTGAAAAATAGACCAACAATCGGTGACGTGATTTTGACTCACCTCGTCTTTCTGCCGTCACAATGCAGCGATTAGAGCAGCAGGGTCTTCTGGGAAACGCAGATTCCATCCTCGGCTCTTCTTAGACTTTGATCCCCCCGGCGGGTCCAAAGCATTTCACACTCACGGCCACCGCCGCCTCCAGAAAGGGTCAGATAGGCTAATCTCACTAGCAATATTTCTGTCTTTATCCTTTTTTCCCCAGTTCGCTCAATATACATGTGCAGTTTTTAACAGGCAGTAGTACAGTACAGTAGTCCTACAGCACTGAGACATTACGTACAGTATGTTGATCAGAGGCCTGTTACAGTCTAGTTAGTCTAGTTAGTATAGTCCTGTTGTATGGATGCATCATCCCAGTGATAGACAATGACAAGCTAAACACATGGAAACAGATTTTAATAATAATGATAATAATAATAATAACTAGAATGGTACCATTTACATTTTCTGAAGAAAATGTGTGTGATTGCTGAAAGCATGCATATTAATTTATAGCTTTAATAGTACAATAGTAGGCTACTATTAATGCACGATTATATATAGATTAGATTAAAATGGCATGAATGGTATTTGAATTAGTAATAAAAAGCATGAATAATCCAGACCATTAACAAAAGGCATATAAGAAGACAAAAATACATAGCAACACAGTTCACTCAAGATCTATGTAGTCCAGACCAGTATGTTAAAGAGATGATGCATTAAGCAATTAGACCTCACTTCCTGTTTGCATGGCGTTGCGTTATCATTGAGTAGTGACAATGTTAAATTATGCTTATTGACCCTTAGAATGCATGCATATTAAGTAGAATGTCAAAGGGATGATGCGTTAAGCACTAAGACCTCACTTTCTGTTCATGTGGTGCTGCATTGTCCTAATGACCAACACCAAATGAACAAATTAATCTGTCAATACTCATTTGCAGAGACATTGTCACAATCATCATCATCCTTGTCTTATTAGCTAGGGGCTTACCCTTAGGCAGCTCTGGAGAATGTAGCCATTCAGCACAAAACCTGAGCCCACCAGGAGGGTGATGAAGAGGAGATGGACAGGATTCGTTTTACCAAGTAGCCTACCGGACCCATGGAAATGAGGGCAGACGCTACACACATCTCAGCATCAACCAAGCTGGCAAAAAAACATTGAAACAGAGACATATATACTGTAGTTGTTCAAGTCATTCAAGTTTTTGATTTTATTTTATGCCATGGAAATATTATTATGACGTTAATCCTCATTTTTCTTCTGGGATGCTAAAAGCCTTTCAGGATGACTGTCCACTGGACTGCCATGGCTGATGTTTCCATGGCTGATGGTTGAACCTGGAACTCTTGTCCATAGAGAAGGTGCAGTGTATTTCAAAAGCATAATCTTCGTGTAGAACAGAACTTCAAGGAGGCCAAAAACTTTGAATCAACAATTTATTTAGCATGCCTAACACAGGGCCAAATCTCTAGGCAATAATACTTTCTCATCGAGGTGCCGAGCTTTTATCTGGCTTCAGGCCAGGATTCACATGACAAACAAATTTGCATACAAGGAATGTTCATTTAACACATATATAGGCGACTGATCTTCTGATTGGTCAATGGGTCAGCTGATCTTTGCATCAGCTGAGCTCTTACCCCCCTTCCTTGGACACGGGGCTTCCTGGGATCACATTACAATTGTAGGCTAACTGACTTCAGAGGTGACCGTTTGGCTTATTGACACAAGACAGGACAAAGGAATGCTGACTCAGGACAGGACATCTGTTGTACCTCGCATGTTAAACTACGTATAATAACACAGTTCAACCTAAAGTGAAGTTTATTCCTTATTCTAATAAAATGATTACTACATAAGAGTAATAAATATGATTGATGTTATACAGTATGATACAGTATAAAATATACTACAAAGGCAAAGATAGGACATAAAGGAAAATAAGTATTTATTTGTCAAACAGAACTTGACTCCAACACATGCGTGCATGGAGGTTTGGTTGAGGGCAACGCATTAAGTTGGCTGCAGTTTAGCTAGCTTGGCTAACGTTAGCTACAGTCACCTTAGCTAATGATAACATTAGTGGAATTGTGTACGTTAACACCCACTCTGAGGCGACAGCGTCACCAATTTTTTACTAAAAACGTAAATGTACAAAACCAGAATTTTTTGGGGTAATAACACTGTAGATTAATTAAATAATCCTCTAAACAATTCCGGTATTCAAATCCCACAGGGTTATGTTTTTTTCTTTACTGACTTGCTAATTTTGACAATAGCCCTGCAATTCCTGGCTCAACAGAATGTGTGGCGTAACGCCTACAGCTTCCAGCGCTTAGCCTACCCCACTCAGGAGTAACTTTGGTACAGTAATATGGAATTCTCATACAATGACGAGGCGTCGCCAAGCAATATTTTCAGGGCGACACTTCACAGAATTCAAAGTGATGATTTGTGGTTGTTTTTATATAACTAAATATGCACATAAGTTGAAAATATGAAGGTAGACTCTCTGATATGTAATTGTAGGAGAGTCGGTTACTTTTCCATTGCAGTTTAAAAGGTCGCTAGCACAAGCCCAGAAATCAGTCTTGTCACTGCATTTGTGCGTTACGACCACCACTCCCGAGTGCGGGCGTTAAGACCACCATATACGCTAGCTAGGTAGCTGCCAATTTGGCCGACTGTATCTAACGTTACCTACGTTAAACATTTAGGATTAACATGAACTAATGTTATTTTACCTCGGCTAGCTATTAGCGTTATCATTAACGTCATCTTGTAGCTAGCACTAACGTTGGATAGATACAGGAAGTTAGCTAGCACTAGCGTAGCTAGATTCGGCTGGTAAATGTTAGCTATCATCGACAGCAAGTTTGCTAATTTAGATTTAAGCAATTGACCACGAGAGGCAGTGGGTTACACAGGTTTTAACAACAGCTTCAATGGCGCAAAACCCCCATAACTGTTGTAAAATCCTCTGTAACCCATTGCCTCGAGTTTATTTGGAAATTTCCAGCTATGGTGCAGTTATTAAAACAGTTCTCCAGAGCACTCATTTTTGCTGGTAGGGATCTGGAAGTGTTGGAGTCGGACTGATGAGTGCGTTTTTGTAATAGGATACGAAAAAGACGAGGTTGCTGCGAGTGGTTGCTACGCAAAGCATAGCCTACAAGCTTGATTTTATCAATGGGCTCGTCAATGAGATTGACAGCGCATTAATACTCTTCTTCTTCTTCTTCTTCCTTGGGTTTTATGGCGGATCGCAAACAGCTTAAAGGTGCATACCGCCACCTACTGTACAAGAGTGTGCATCATCATGTCATCATCCTAGTGCTCACAGACTACAGTCTGCCCCACAACCGTGTGTCACCCAAGAAAGTAAATAGAGCCTTCCTGCAGGACGATTTCCTCCCTCCTGTTCTGTGCAGTGTAGTTCTTCACCACAACTGACTTCTGCACCCTGTGATACCCCCTCCCCTTCTGGTCTTCATCCCACCTCTTCTGCCAGAACTCAAATCCCTTCCTCCTAATCACCGCTTTCCCCTCTCCCTTCCCGAGCGGAACAGGCACCGAGATGACCTTAGTCAGCGCACCTTTCGCCAGTCGGTCTGCAGTCTCATTCCCTGTCACCCCCTCATGTGCCGGAACCCAACAAAACTGCACGTCTATCCCACCCCTGTGAAGCCTAAACAAACTGTGATACAATTCAATAAGTAGATCCTCCCTGACGGACTGGGTGGACTGTATACTGTCCAGCACCGATTTGGAGTCCGTGCACACCACCACTCTATCAGGTCTGACCTCCTCCACCCACTGCAACCCAAGGATGACCGTCACCATTTCAGCCGTGTACACAGATAACATATCAGACAGCCGCTTGGAAAGACCCACTTCGAACCCCGGGACATACACTCCAACCCCCACTCTATCCAGTTCATCCTTTGACCTGTCAGTGTAGATCTCCACACACCCGTAGTAACTCGCACGCAGATACCTGCCCGTGTTCAAACCCACTTCACCCGGCTGCCATCCATGTTTTCTCTCCAGAACGCGCCTGTCCACGGTCACTTCAGGGAAGAGCCAAGGGGGCACCCAACTAACTGGGGCGGACCTAGTGAACTCCATCCCCTCCAGCCCATAGTCCCTCACTGTGGCTTCAATAGTCCACCCAAACCCAGTCCCCTGGAACCTATTGAGTTCCCAGCAATCCCGCAACGTGAGTTTAGCAAGGTGGTCGTCCCCACACCCTTGCAGTCTAACCCAGTAGGCCAGCGCCAGTTTCTCCCGCCTGAGCTCCAGTGGCATTTCTCCACCTTCAACGAGCACCGCATTATTGGGGGTAGATCTAATAGCTCCCAAACAGATCCGCAGAGCCCTGTATTGCAACCGATCCACCTTAAGCAATGTAGACTTAGCTGCCGCTGCATACACCACACCCCCATAGTCCAGAGCTGACCTCATCAGTGCCCTATAAATGTCCAGCATTGACTGCGTTCCTGCCCCCCAGTCACACCCAGCCACAGCACGCAGTAGATTGACAACCTTTTTGCACTTGGTTTCCAAGTGGCGAATGTGTACTGCCCATGTAAACCTGCTGTCGAGCCACAGGCCCAGGTATTTAAACTCTGTAACCAACTCCAGAGGCCGACCATAGAGCATGAGCCCCCCAGCCTCGAGCTTGCGCTTATTAGTGAACACCATGTAGCAGGACTTGCTCGCTGACAGTTTGAACCCCCACTCATAAGACCACCTTTCCACCTTCTCAATTGCCTGCCTCAGCTTCCCGAACACGTACGGCACATTCCTTCCCCTCATCCAAATGGCCCCATCGTCTGCATAAAGAGCCGACTTGATGCATCCCTCAAGGTTCGCAAAAATATCATTAATCATCACATTAAACAACACCGGGCTGATCACACTCCCTTGAGGGATACCATTCACTATGCTGAACAGCTCTGAGACGTCCGCACCCACCTTGACTCTAAGTGTCCTACCCGTTAAAAAGTCCATAACCCAATTGTACAACCTCCCCACAATACCCAAACGACTCAACTTGATAAGTAGCCCATCCCTCCACATAGAGTCGTACGCCTTTTCAATGTCAAAATAAACTATCACCATCCCCTCCTTCATTTTCATTGACTTCTCAACATCAGAGCAGACTCCAACCAGAGCATCCAGCGTGGAACGCCCTTTCCTAAATCCACTCTGACAGTGACTCAGTAGCCCTCTCCGTTCCAGCACATGACACAGCCTGCGAACTATCATCTTCTCCATCCATTTGCACAAATGAGAAGTCAATACGATGGGCCTGTAGCCATCAGGCACAGCAGGGTCCTTCCCAGGCTTATGAAACGGCAAAATCACTGCACTCTTCCACCCACCAGGCAAGAGGCCCTCACTCCAGATTCTATTAAAAAATCTCAGTACTAGCTGCAAAGATGCCACGGGTAGCTGTCGGAACATGGCATAGCATAACTGGTCCTGCCCTGGGGCTGAATACCCGGTACCCTGCAAAGCTAATTTGAGCTCTGTCATTGTAAAGTCCACATCTAGAGTTGACCCAAACTCACCTCTCCGATCCCACACATTCCCATGTCTACTAAGAGTGCAGATCTTCTGCTGCCTATGCACTTCATCCAGGTGCTCCCCACTATGCACTGCAGCAAAAGCACGACCCAACATATCCGCCTTCTCTTTATCAGACACTGCCAGCCTCTCCCCAACATTCAGTGCTGGAATACGGACTGATGCCCTCGACCCACTCATTCGCTTAAACATGGACCAGACTTCACCCAGCTGCACATTCCTGCCAATAGAGGAACAAAATTCCGTCCACGTCCTCTTTTTTGTGCCTTTCACCACCCTACGAGCAACAGCCCTACTCCGTTTGTAGGCAACCAAATTCTCGGGCGACAGGTCCCTCCTCAAAACTCTAAGAGCCTTGTTCCGCGCTCGAACCGCACTACTGCATTCTTCATTCCACCACGGCACCATCTTCTTCCTACGCTGGGTCAACCGTCTTGGTATACTCACAGTGGCAGCATTCAAAATATGACCAGCCATCTCAGCAGCGCAGTCCTCTATGCTACCTTCAAGAGCAACCAGACGAGCCGTGCCCTCACAAGACAACCTAAAGACCTCCCAGTCAGCCTTCCCGAAACACCACCCAGTAAGTGCACACCCGTCTTGCACATACACACTCGCACGAACAACCGTGAGAACTGGAAAGTGGTCACTCCCAATAGACGACTCGGTCTTAACGCGCCACTCACAGGCCGTCACCAGACCACTTGACACCAGCGTAAGATCCAGGCAGGACATTGTACCCCTATTCACATCAAGCCTCGTGCCCTGCCCATCATTAAGTCAGACCAGCGGCCTTCCATCCAACACGTCTTCCACCACCTGACCATTACTGTCTGTATGAAGACTGCCCCATAAACTGTTGTGTGCATTAAAATCCCCAACCCACAATTCCTTCCTAGACACCGCCCCAGCTATGTCCTGGAACATGTCCACTGTAAGCGACTTACACGGATTGTAGAAATTGACCACCCTAATATCGCCCCCCTCCCGCGGGCTGCACAAATCATCCACAGGAGAGGGCACCTCCCTATAGGCTAGCCCATCTTTCAGAAAAGTCGCACACCCCCCACCACTTTGATTGTGCGCCCGATCTTTCCTTACAGACCTGAACCCGGGGATCACAAAATCCAACTGAGGCCGCAGCCAAGTCTCCTGCACACACACAACATCAGGAACTACATCTAACTCATATATATACTTCTTCAATTCTTGGCCATTGGCTACAAGGCTCCTAGCATTCCACTGCAGAACGTGAAGCACCATCAGTAAGGTGTCAACCCTCCCCATTATCCACTGGTTTAGTCAACAAAGCATGTATCTGTTCCGCTTTAACCTCCGTCACCACAAGGAATCTTTCGGCTGCCTCCACAATGGCTTTGATCTTATCGCTCTTCCCTTTATGCTGCGCTGCAACATTCATGACATGACAGATGAAGGCCACAAAATCCACCTTGCCCACTACCAGTGTGTCATCGCCAACACTACACTTGTGGGAACACACACTAGGCGGTGGAGCTGGAGCTTGGGGCTGGGGCCGCCTGACCGGCACAGGACCAACACTCCACACTGCAGCACTCTCAGTCACACCACTAGGAGGCCTGCTGCTCGGCCCCGCCGCCCTAACCGTCTTCAGTGCCTCCGCGTACGATACCCCTGTCACAACCTTAACCCGTTGGACCTCCTTGGCTTCAATCTGCGCTACACATCCACCATATGCAGCACTGTGCTCACCCCCGCAATTACAACAACGCATCTTGGCATCTACCTCACACTTCCCATACTCATGTTGGCCCCCGCAACGGGCGCATCTAACCTGACCCTTACACTGCTGTGCTGTGTGCCCCATTCTCTGGCACTTGAAACATCTGAGCGGCTTGGGGATGAACGCCCTCACACTATACCTCACGTAACCCATTTGCACTGATGGAGGAAGGGCTTTCTCAAACTGAAGAACCACTGACAAGGTGGCCGTCAGCGCGCCATCCCTCTTGCTCATAAGTCTAGTGGCCTCAACCACCTTGCCTCCACGCAGCTCCTTCTTGATCTCCTCCATAGACACACTCACAGGCACACCCGAAATCACACCCTTCAACCGCGCCAGTGCACCCGGAACATGAGCCTTCACCCTTTCCCCGCCAAGCGACGACAACCCCAGGATCTTGCTACTCTGTATCTCGCTGTTAGCACAAATCAATACACGCCTATTGCCGAGAAACCGAGCAAACTTCACCTTCCCTATCTCTTTCTCGATCGCCGTAGTCAGTTTAAGGGGATGACAGTGCCCGCCATCCTGATCAAACTCCACAATTACCTTCCACTCCACGACACGACCGGGGCTCATCCGAGAGCTACCTCCACCGAGTCTCGACTGCTTCACACAGCCGCCCTCGGACTCACTACCTCCCGAACCCTGCCCCCGATCTCTCCTCTTCAAGCTCCTCCTCGGCCTTGCCTCACTCCACTCCATTTGTGTCTTGTACCCACCACTACCACCACCACCATCCGAACTAGTAGACATGTTGATACAGTCAGAGTACAGTTTATGCAATCTCACCGAACAAACACTTCGAATCTACTGCCCGATCGCCACTTCCGCGTCCCGTCGAAAGCCCGCGGCCTTGATTGGTGAATTGTCCACCGCATTAATACTCATTGTTATGTGGTCGCAGCCGTGGGTTACAGAGTATTTTACAACGGCTGCTAGCCAATCAGAATCAAGTATCCAAACTCTCCGTTGTAGAAAATTCAACTTCAAGTTGTAAGCCTCATGACTTTTTGTTGCCTTCATTTGTCTTGGCGAAATCCATGAAGTTTCTCCATCTCTACTGTAAGCATCAAGCTGGCCTCGAAAGGTCCCGACAGAAAAAAACAAAAAAAAACTAAAAAACATTTGGTCTTGTGATGCCTACCCCTAGTCTAAAGGCTATCAAGACATAGTGCTACCATCATTCACTCCAATGGGAGGCATGGCCAGCTTCGGACAGCTGCAGCACAAAAACTATAAATGTTACAGCTTAGATATTGACATCGTAGGAATCATGGGAACACGCTGAATATTTTGATGTAGAATATGTCCATTTAGATATTGGTAGAGGATTATTGCTATACACTCATAAATCTTTAGAGGTGAATGAAGTCACATTTGTGGCGGAGTTTCAAGAAAGTATGTTTGTAGAGATCAGATGCAATAACCAAGAGTCTTGGTTAATAATAATATAATGATAATAATAATAATAACAATAATAATATAATACAATAACATGATATACAAATATATTATTATAATATAACATACAATACAACTATATAACAATAATAATAATAATAGTAGTAATAGTAATGATAATACTTATAATTATAATAATAACAATGCTAGTTATTTTTTATTATTATTATTATTATTATTATTATTACTGAACCTCAAGGGTCTGCCACATGTGACACACACAAACACGTGAGTGAGGGGTGACAGCACACACACAACTTAGACACACGCACATCTTCAGTGGTTGCTGGTGGAATTTGTCATCCATGTGAATTTTCCCATCCAAGCTGTCCTCCTCCAGGGGCAGTCAGGAGCAGTGGCCAGCCTTGTCACTGGCGCCCGTCAAGTGCACAGTCCAAGTCTTGGTCAGGGACTGAAGAGCATCTCTTCCCCTGCATGTTTTTCTATTGTGTTCTTTGCGAGGAAACCCTTGGAGAACATGCAGACTCTGCACAGAAAGGCCCAGGACCTTCTTTCTAGGTACTACACCACCGTGCTGCACGTGAGCGATTTTGGGGTTCAGTGCCTTGCTCAAGGACACTTCGACACACTGCCAGGAGCTGGGATCGAACCGGGGACCTTCCGATCCCCAGTCGGCAGGTCCACCTACCGAGCTACGTGCTGCTGTCGGGTGAATGCCTCTTAACTCCATTTTGGTGATGTTATTTTTTTTTATATACATCAATTGAAATATGGGACTACCATTTACAACCTCAGAACGCCTCCCGGCTCTGGGACCAATTCTATGTATTAAAAACAGCTCATCATATGTGATATTGTGTTAAAAAACATAGACATTGACATGCTCTTTTCAACATTCTGAAAATCATTTTGGAGATACAAGGCTTTGACCCGATAGCAAGGCCATGTAACACTGCACTGTGTCTCTGCTGACCTGGCTTTGTTATGTCACGTAAACACTCAGGTTCTCTCTCTCTCTCTCTCTTTCTCTCTCTCTCTCTCTCTCTCTCTCTATCTCTCTCTCTCTCTCTCTCTCTCTCTGCTCCTCTGCTCCTCACGTATATTGTGTTTTGCGTTATCTGTCTCATCCTCGACAGCTCTAATCTAATCTAAATGATCCACTTCCTCATGTCTGATTCCTCATGCCATGTGATAGGCGTGACGAATGGCTTCTCGGGACGGCTCAAAGCGTGAACTCTTTCGATTTGTCACGGAACCAATCACGTTTGCTCCAGTCATCCTCAAATCTGATAACGTTGTGAGATCCCGAGGTGTTAACTATCGTACTGTACATCCAGCCGTCTGGATCGTTGGCCACTTTGAATTGAAGTCAGAGTGAGATCAGACGCTCGTTAGCAAGAGGAGCTGGAGGCCAGCTAACGTGGTTGGGTTCGATAGCGCTGATGTGCGTCAGGCCTCACCTCCACCATGTCTTCATCAGTAAGCAACGTCTCAGGCAGCAGGACAGGGTTTGGTTTGATCCAGCAGAAATGACAGGCCTGTCAGCGTTTGTCCGTCTGCATGAATGTCAGCTTCTCGTACACATCTGAGCTTGGTTATCTCGTCATCTGGCAACAACATTGTTCCCAGAGTACCCCTCTGTCAGGAAGAGAGAGACCATTTGCTTCTCTTTAGTTCACTTAGTCATATACAGGAATAACACAGTTTGTGTTGAGAGATATGGAGAAGTATACACACTGGAGCTGATTACCAGAACTTAAGTACATGAGCTGCTTCATGATTTACTGTCTCTCTTGAGTACAAACCCGGACTCGTGATTGGTCATCTCTACCCGGTTAATAGCAAACATATTGAGAAAGAATATCCAGTACAAAAACTGTCTCTTTCTTCGAACAGAATAATGGGATGAATGCACTTAGTAAGCAGTCTTCAAGTACACACATTGTGACACCACAATATAGGCTAAGCATGGCTGAACACACACCAGAAAACATCAAAATGCAGCGGTTTACTTTATTAAATAACTGAGAATCATGCCCATTTCTTTGCAACAGAACACATTGATTTTTCTTTGTTTGGTTTCATGCCTCATCAAGACTGATGGCACCATATTTATAGTAGTTACCTCTAATGGATATTAGATAAAGGCTAGAAAAATCATCAACATGTTTTACGGTTAATGGGAATCCAAAAAAAACACAATAACAATTTTCAATGATGGTAAAAAAAAGAAAGAAAAAGAAGCCTTAGCCATCAGTATGTAATATGCTTGATGATAATATAAATTTCCCGCACCCTGCAGTAGGCCTACCATCTGATGTGTGTGTGTGTCTGTGTGGTGGGGTGGGGGGTGGGGGGGGCAGGCAGTGAGCGCTCTGAATTATGTGCTCAACTCAGGGAAACTCTTTGGACTATCTGATGTCAAAGGGAATTATTTCATTTCCTGCTCTAAGGCCTTTCGTGGTCATCAGGGGGAATTAGACATGGCGCTGCAAATCCCTCTGACTTCGGCGGAGCTGCTGCTTGGACAGCCGAGATCTGAGGCTGACTATCCCCCCACCCCCCATCTAAGGCTGACTACAGCACTAACCCCCCCCACCACCACCCGATATGTGGCTAGCTGTCTATAAATCATCTCTTTGTCAGCCTGTACATCAACAGCATCTTTCATCTACTGTCTATGTCTACACTATCTATGTTTGTATCTATGTCTACAGTATCTATGTATATATCTATGTCTACAGTATCTTTGTCTATATCTATGTCTACAGTATATATGTCTATATCTATGTCTAGAGTATCCATGTCTATATCTATGTTTACAGTATCTATGTCTATATCTATGTCTACAGTATCTATGTCTATATCTATGTCTACAGTATCTTTGTCTATATCTATGTCTAGAGTATCCATTTCTATATCTATGTTTACAGTATCTATGTCTATATCTATGTCTACAGTATCTATGTATATATCTATGTCTACAGTAGCCATGTCTATATCTATGTCTACAGTATCTATGTCTATATCTATGTCTACAGTATTTATGTATATATCTATATCTACAGTATCTGTCTATATGTATGTCTACCGTATCTATGTCTATACTGTATCTATATCTGTCTACAGTACCTGTCTATATGTATGTCTACATGTCTATATATATCTACAGTATATGTCTATATGTACAGTATGTCTACAGTATCTATATCTATATCTATGTTTCAGCCCCTCTTGTGGGTGTTGCGTACTGTATGCAGCTCATTGGTTCATCCCCCCCCCCCCCCCCCCCCTCCTCTGTGTCTCCGTCCCGCTGCGGGGGGGCGCTTCTGCAGGGGCCTGACAGCAGGAGCACAGTCTCCGCCGGCGTGGTGTCTGCTGGCCGGGCTGCTGGGCCTCTCTCTCACTCAGCCTCCAGCGCTGCTCTGATCCTGCATTTTAGCTCAAGAGGATCTGTTGAGGGGACTGGAGAGAGAGAGAGAGAGAGAGAGAGAGAGAGAGAGAGAGAGGAGACGTGCTTTAGAGGGCATCCAACCCTGCCCCCCCCCGGGCCCCTTCCTTTGAGATGAGGAGTTGGGAAAGGGGGGGGGGGGGGGTCCTGCGTCTGGCCACCGGGGGAGGGGAGGAGGGAGTGGGGAGGGAGCACTCCCTCGGCAGCGCGCAAGGTCGACGCGGTGACACCTGACGCGGTTTGTTGTATCCCTCTCCCCCAGCAACGCTCCACTGACCTGCTTCCTTTAATCCCCCGACGGGACTTTAATTGAGGGAGGGGCGGGGAGGAGAGAGGGAGCACTGGGTGCAGGGAGGGATGGAGCGATAGAGGGAGGGGAGAGAGAGAGAGAGAGAGAGAGATGGGAGAGCCCGGGTGATCTCCTGCTGCCGCCGCTGCTCTGGTCGGAGCCGCAAATTAATTTGATGCGGCCGTTATGCAACCGTAATCATCATCCTCTCTAATCACGCCAGCGGTGCATTATGAAGCGCCCGAAATAGAGGGCTTTTGGGCCGGGTCCGGGTACAAGGGGGCCCTTGAGACGTGGCGGGTGGACCGGGGCCGACGGCGAGCATCCGGGAGACGCCGCCGCACAACGAGAAGGGAGAAGGCGCTGGCGAGTGCCGTGGTTTTAATACCGAAGCTTTTCGCCCCGCGGCGGAAACATTAATCTAGGCACAAAGGAACGCACGCGCTCTGTCCATGCGGGCCCCTCCCCCCCCGACGTTCCCTCTGCGGCCGGCGTTTCCGCCGTGCCAGGAATGGGATTGCAGGAACAGAGACGCCACTCCGTAATCCCCAGAAATGCAGTCCAGATTGAGCTGCCATCGCTCCTCACTGAACACGTCGGACTGTTTGTTCATCTGGCTCCCTCTCGCGTTGGGCTCATCTGGCCCCCACTGAGCATGCCCAGCAGGACTATTAGATCAGCCGTACACTGAGCATGCACAGAAGGCCTATTAGATCCACTGTACTCCTGAAGCACTGCCAAATGCCTTTCAATTAAAGCACACCGATACGGTCCTGTTCTCTTTGGTGGATCTCTATTGTAAAGCCGTGCGTAGTGGTGATGATAGCTGGCAGTGTTTCATGAGTCCCGATAGGCTCCCCAGAATGTAAGCAAGGCTGGTAGGATGGCGTTTCCTGCTAGTTTGCTATGCAGCATTTTCTCCTGCTATCCAGATACAGTAGCTTGGTCGCTACCGAGCCATCTGGAATGCCACGTACACTGATCACCAGGGGTGAAAATTAACTTTTTGGCTCACGGTGAGTCACCTGCCAAGGGGACTGTAGATGAAAAAATCTACCGGCCAAGTATATATTTTCTTCAGATAGCCTTCCGAAATCTAGTCGCCAATTGGAAATTTTACCTGCATTTGGCCGGTGGCAGCTGTTAATTTTCAGCCCTGCTGATCACGCAGTGGTCAGGACACACAGGACAGTGGGCTGTCCACTCTGGGGGCAGGGAGGACATGTGGGAGAGCGCCGCTGTTCGTCTGGCAGAGCGTGTGAGGTGCGAGCGTGTAAACCATACTCCAAGAGGTAAAGAAGAGGTGTTAATGCCAATGACATTAAAATTCACTGCAGTGGATTATAGAATAGAATAGAATAGAATAGAATATACTTTATTGTCCCCTCAGGGAGATTTGTCTTTGTCCTCGTTTGCTGCACAAATCAACTCTATACATAGAAACACATACATATACTACACACAACACGTTGTCCACAACATATGGCACATACAAAACACATTGCACATATTACTCACAACACATTGTACATACACAACACAACACATTGCACATACACAACACAACACATATTAGCTACCCAGGCTGTACCGTTGGTGTAATTCCCGCCACCACCCCTGGGCGGACCAACTACCTCTAGTCCAGGGACCCGAGCAGTGTGCATGACCCTGCCCCCGCTCGCTGAAACCTGAACCGTCTCAGATTGAAAGTTGAAAAGGACTTTGAAGAGAGAGTTCAGGGCGGTGTGCCACAACCGGCTCCGGGTCAGACCCATGATCTATTGTGTTGTGTGGAGGCTTTACAAGCCTGCTACCAGGCTACATTGCTAGCTAGCCCTTGGTACCAAACAGAATTGATTCAGTTTTTCCCAGATGCAGTGAGATTTTGTTGTCTATGAGCCACTCCCTTACATTTTCAAGCTCAGAGTAACTTCGATTTAGTGGACATCTTTGGTGGACCATCACCCCCTCCCCCAATTCTATTGTGTCTCACCCCCTCCCCCCATTCTACCCATGATCTATTGTGTTATGTGGAGGCTGTACAAGTACAAGATTAGCAAGTGGGGTCCGGTGAGGAGATCTCTCTCTCCTTCTCTCTCTCTCTCTCCCTCTCTCTCTCTCTCTCTCTCTCTCTCTCTCTCCCTCTCTCTCTCCCTCTCTCTCTCTCTCCCTCCCTCTCTCTCTCTCTCTCTAATGTATCCAACAGATGGAGTTCGGGGAGAGTCTGAGAGTAGCATGTTTCAGGAGAGAGAGAGAGACAGAGCAGTGTTGGTCTGCACAATGTTCAGCGCTCGCCGCCCGGCGCGTTCTAGTCGGAGGGGAGGGGAGAGGCGGCTCTGACTCCAGCTCCAGACATTATATCATGATGCCGCCATAGTGTGGAAAAAGCGACAGGTTTCAGACCAGATGTATCAAGTTATCCCGGCGCTCTGCGGGAGGGGAGAGGGACGCAGCGAGGCGCGCCTCCACGTTATCAAACCCAGATTTCCTGGCGGCCGGCTCCGGAGCGCCGCGTGACAGACGGACGGCGGCTCCCTCCTCCGGCAAACCCGCGCCAACTGGCACAGCCGCCGCCGCGGAGGGAGAGACGAGCACGATTCTGATTGGCTGTCGGCTGGCCGACCGTGACACGGGGGAGCAAAGTCGTTCCGGCGGGTCGGAGGTTAACTGATGCGGTGTGTGTGTGCGGTGGGGGGGTGGGGCAGGCTCCGTCCTCTAGGGGATCTGATTGGGTGGTTTGAAGGGCCCCCGCACGTCCTCTGGAAAGTGCGCTCCCGTGTCACGCGGCGACACGCTCCTGTTCTCCCTCCGCCATGTCCTGACCAGACAGACGTGTCTGTCTCTGAAAACCCCCCCTCCGTGTTACGTACCGTTTTGTTCCCCGGTCTGACACCATGGAGGCGGAGCCGGGGGGGCTGGGGGGGGTGGCAGGGGGAGGGAGGGTAAACAGGGGGCCGTCTTTATCCTCGTAACACTGCGGAGACGCCGAAGCGCTCGCTTTGTACCTCAGGAGTCACGCCAGAGCCGGCGCGTTCCTGACAGACTTCACCTGGGCGGCTCCAGATACAAGACCCACGCTCCACGTTTCTGTCTCGTTAGTAACACAACAACACTACGTCAGTACGCACGGACATCAACAACAACAACAACATCAACAATAACATGACAAAATGCCCACGACACTTTGAATCTGCATTGCCGTGGCTCAGTCTGTGTCGTGTTTGTTTATGTCGAAGGGCGGGATGTGTGTGTGTATGTATGTGTGTGTATGTGTGTGTGTGTGTGTGTCTTTTCGCCTCCAGCTGAAACCTGTCACTCCCCCCAGGGAATGGGGGGACGGGTTTATAGGACAGCTGAGGCAGCCCTGACAGCAGCACAGCTCATCTCGTTTGGAGCAGGGCATGCTGGTCCGGCGCACACAGCCGGCCTGGACAGGATTTGTTCCCTTCCTGCCACTTTACATCCGCCAGCTCTACATTTAATTAGAATCACTTGTCATGTCTCGTATATCACCTGTGCCTCTTGGTGTCAGCTGTCAGCTAAAGAAATGTGATAGTTATTCATTGCTCAGTGGAAGTGCAACAGCAAGGTCACAGGACAGAATGCACCTTGAGCTAACTGTGCTTAAGGTGTGAGCTGCGAAGTAGCGCGTGTGTGTGTGTTGGTATGTGTGTATGTGTGTGTGTGTGTATTAGTGTGTGTTAGTAGGTGTGTGTGTGTGTGTGTGTGTCTTAGTTTGTGTGTGTGTCTTAGTTTGTGTATGTGTGTGTGTGTGTATGTGAGTATGTGTGTGTGTTACAGCTACTGCACTGTGCTGATAATGAGCCTGAGTATAAAAGATATTACAGTTACATTATAATATATTCTCTATCAGTCGCTAGACTTCTGAAGGATATGACCCATGGTCTCCCCTGCAACAGAACATCTAACAGTGCTGCTGTGGTCGCTGGGTGGTCTATGCCAGGCCGGGGACACTGTCAGAGGCTGTTAGTGGACTCAGTGGGCCTTGGCTCGCGGAGGGGACTTGGCCAGTCTGGAGCCTCACTCTGCTGGCTTGGACCGGGCCCAGCAGCCCTGCTCTGAGGGACGAGGGCGGCCACGTGACTCCGCGCAGGCATTGCTTACATCGGGACGGCGTGCCAAGATAATGCATACATGATGGATGCGCTGAACCCTAACCTGTGCTCACGCCGCCGCGCCCCCATGCATATTTAACCGCCCACGCGAGAGACGGCGCCGCGCGCATCCGTCTGATGCAGCCACAGCAGAGGGGACCGGAGCAGAGCAGACCAGACCCGGGCCTATTTTCATTGTCCACGGTGTCCCTGTCGCTTTCATGACGGATTTCTTCTGATCTGCCTTGTGCAGCCACTCTCTCTCTCCCTCCCTCTCTCTCCCTCCCTCTCTCCCTTTCTCTCTGTCCCTCTCTCTCCCTCTCTCTTTCTCCCTTTATCTCACTCGCTCTCTCTCCCTCTCTCTCTCTCTTTCTCCCTTTATCTCTCTCGCTCTCTCTTTCTCTCCCTCTCTCCCTCTCTCTCTCTCCCTCTCTCTAGCCATCTCCCGCTACCCCCCTTCCCCCACCTCTCTCCCTCTCTCCTCTCTCTCTGATTCAACCCTGCGATGGTTATATAACTCCTCTTCTCTCCCTTGACTTCCTGGAGCTTTGGCAGTCAGCTGACAGCCTCCCGAATGCCTGACGGTAAACACACTCTAGTGTCTCTCTCTTCTCTCTCTCTCTCTCTCTCTCTCTCTCTCTCTCTCTCTCTCTCTGTTTTCTCCTCCTCTTCTCCACACCCACCTACCCTCTTCTCCTCAGCGATTATGGATTGATTCTCTGCCTGGTCCCTCTGCCTCCTCTTCCGATGGCTGGGCTCCGTGTCCGCGGGCCACGTTTCCACATATTAGCGCCCGAGGCCAGGAGAGGATGAGAGGCAGAGGCGCGGCGCCAGCCACGGCCCATGGAGCTCTGCGATCCACAGTGAAAAATGAGCTTTGGAGAGGCAATAAATTGCGTCCAATTTAGAGATGAAGGCAGAAATAAATTTCTCTTTTCCTGAAGACTGATTTTTTTGTTGGGGGGGGTTATCTTTTTATGTGAAATGTTTCTTTGCAACAAACCCTATTTTGTGTTTCTCATTTGAATATACAGTATGAAATAATTACATGTGCTTGTTTTAGATTGGTTCCCTTTTGTCTCGGCTGACGTTTCTGTTAGGGTTTGAGGCTGGTGGAGGTAGGACCCAAAAGCAGACGGCAGGCAAGCAGCTCAGGTTCAAAATATAAGTTTTAATATCCAAAATAATACCTGGAGGAAACGCAGGGTCAGTCACTGAGAGAGGAGGTGCTCAGGGTCCAGGAAGGTCCAGGGGGCACAGGAGCTCAGGGTCAGGAATCCAGGCCGGGATCAGGGGGTGAGCAGGGCGAACCAGGGGCCCGGGCAGGGGCGAGGGTCTGGACCAGGAGCGAGCAGAGTGGACCAGGGGTCCGGGGCGAACCAGGGGTCCGGGGCGAATCGGGGGTCCAGGGCAGGAACGCGGGTCCAGACTGGGAGCAGGGGGTGAGCCGGGGCGGACCCGGCCCAAACCATAACAGTTTCTGTGTCTCAACTGGGACATGGCTTCTGAGGCGGAGGCAGCATGTAGAGTAGATCCAGCAGACATAGTTTTTCGTGCACACAGGAATCTAGCTCCTTCTCGCTACTGCATTATCCTAAATGACCTGTCATTTAGCGGCTTAGGCCCTCTCGGTTGCGATGTGCTGGAGACTCTAAGATGCGCGTATGTGTGAGGTAGGCATCTGTGATGATGAAAGGATCTGTGGGTAATAACCACGTCGACATCCCACCTGCCCTGCTCTCCGTCTGCTTCCAGAAGCTGCCTCTGCTTCTCTCTGGAACTTTCCTAAATGGCTTCTGAAGTCATGAAACAACTCAGCAAAACACCTCTGACTAGGGAGCATCAGCAGAACCTCACCTGTCTCCCCCTGCACTAAAGTCAGGAACTCCTATTAGTCTCCCAAGACCAGACTCCCACACAGGATGTTCTGTGTTCAGTAGAGAGGATGTTGTGTTCTCTGTGTTCAGGTAGAGAGGATGTTGTGTTCTCTGTGTTCAGGTAGAGAGAATGTTGTGTTCTCTGTGTTCAGGTAGAGAGGATGTTGTGTTCTCTGTGTTCAGGTAGAGAGAATGTTGTGTTCTCTGTGTTCAGGTAGAGAGGGTGTTGTGTTCTCTGTGTTCAGGTAGAGAGAATTTTTTGTTCTCTGTGTTCAGGTAGAGAGGGTGTTGTGTTCTCTGTGTTCAGGTAGAGAGGGTGTTGTGATCTCTGTGTTCAGGTAGAGAGGGTGTTGTGATCTCTGTGTTCAGGTAGAGAGGGTGTTGTGTTCTCTGTGTTCAGTAGAGACCATTGAACTACCAGTCAGGATGTTCTCTGTTTTCAGGTAGAGAGGGTGTGTTCAGGTAGAGAGGGTGTGTTCAGGTAGAGAGGGTGTTCTGTTCTCGGTTTTCAGGTAGAGAGGGTGTGGAGCTGTGTTCGGGTAGAGAGGGTGTGTTCAGGTAGAGGGGATGTGTTCAGGTAGAGAGGGTGTGTTCAGGTAGAGAGTGTGTGTTCAGGTAGAGAGTGTGTGCTCAGGTAGAGAGGGTGTGTTCAGGTAGAGGGGATGTGTTCAGGTAGAGAGTGTGTGTTCAGGTAGAGAGGGTGTGTTCAGGTAGAGAGGGTGTGTTCAGGTAGAGAGGGTGTTCTGTTCTCGGTTTTCAGGTAGAGAGGGTGTGGAGCTGTGTTCGGGTAGAGAGGGTGTGTTCAGGTAGAGGGGATGTGTTCAGGTAGAGAGTGTGTGTTCAGGTAGAGAGGGTGTGTTCAGGTAGAGAGGGTGTGTTCGGGTAGAGAGTGTGTGTTCAGGTAGAGAGGGTGTGTTCAGATAGAGAGGGTGTGCTCAGGTAGAGAGGGTGTGTTCAGGTAGAGAGGGTGTGTTCAGGTAGAGAGGGTGTGTTCAGGTAGAGAGTGTGTGCTCAGGTAGAGAGGGTGTGTTCAGGTAGAGAGGGTGTGTTCAGGTAGAGAGTGTGTGTTCAGGTAGAGAGGGTGTGCTCAGGTAGAGAGGGTGTGCTCAGGTAGAGAGGGTGTGTTCAGGTAAAGAGTGTGTGTTCAGGTAGAGAGTGTGTGTTCAGGTAGAGAGGGTGTGTTCAAGTAGAGAGTGTGTGTTCAAGTAGAGAGGGTGTGTTCAGGTAGAGAGGGTGTGTTCAGGTAGAGAGGGTGTTGTGTGCCAGCGTTTTCCTGTGTGTGAGAATTGCGCCCCATTCTGCTTTTCCCAAGACCAGTGTTTCTTCTCTCTTAAAAGGCTGTTTCTCTTTCTGTTTCTCTTCTCTCGTGCCGACACCGCAACTGTGAGCTGCTGAAACTGACAAAACAACAACAACAACAAAGACATTCTCAGGCTGCAATAGTGTGGTGCCAGTATACTGAAAACAATAAAAGCCATGGTAACCACACAGCCGACCCGACCCGTCCCTGGGAGATAAATGTCTGTTATGGTCGAGTTTTCTTTGTTTGTTTTTTGCGTCTGCACTCTGCCAAGTTTGTACATCTGAAGATATAATGACCCCTTTGGATGCTGCCAATTTGGATGCTGATTTACGTACGTTGGCTGTGTTACAGTAGACCATCTGCTGACAGTATTGGCCATGATACTTGAACTTGTGCTGTGGGTGAGTACAGTATGTCATTTTACATACATTGTGATGAATTGGGAGACAAGCAACATCAAGATCAGAGGCTCCTGTCTGTGCCTCAGTGGAAATGAATCGAAAAAAGCTCTCAAGCTAAAAAAAAAAAAACAGAAAAAAGAGCTTCTTGAGGATATGTTGAATATTTTAACTTGCAGGACGTTCTGCTGTCTGAGAGCCAGGGATGATGACGACACATTCGCGGCTAACTGACTGAGATGAGGAGCTCATCTAAGCAGGACAGTTACTGTAGCTACAACTCAGCTAATTAATAAATAACCACACCATAACCCTCGATCAGTGCACCTCTAATGTGTGGCCAGTTCTCACTCGCGTTTCTGGTACGTCTGTACTGTTCTCTGCTTGGCCTCGTGAAGAGGATGTGCCTGCGTGTGAGTGTGTGTGTGTGGTGGGGGGGTCTTGCTATTGCACTCCGTCTAGTGGCGTGCCGTGGGGGCGGAGTCTCCGCGTGTAGCCATCACAGACGTCTGCAGTGCAAATTTGTCTCCTACGCCGCCATGTCCCCCCCCCCGCTCCGCCCCTCCCCTCGGTGGCGTAAATTATGTAAGCGCACGGCAGGCGTGCACGGTGAGGCGTACGGCGGCGCTCCGCTAAGCATGCCCCGCCTCCTCTCCGCCAGACAGGGTTTGACCCAGGGTTGCCCAGAGTGGAGCCGTGAGGCGAGGTGCGCAGGTTCGGCCCGAGCGCCGACGGTTTCCTTCCTGACAGGCCCGAGGGGATCGCCGTCTGGTTCTTTTTTCGCATGCCGCGAGCGAATGTGTGTTGATTGAAGTACAGAGGATCAGAGAGTCGCCTCCTAAACGCACTCCTGGGCTCCTGCTCCACGCCTCGCTGCGCCTCCTAATCCGCTGTGAGCCCGGCGTAGCCGAGTGAACCGTGAGTCCTTGTAAACCCTCGTGGAGTGAGAGTAGTCCTCCGAGGTCGTGGTAGCGGGCAGCTTGTGAAATTCACTCCCCTAGTATAAAGCCATACATCCCTGGCCCTGTTGTGATTGTATAGTTGAATTGTGGACTTTTTGTATTCTATATTGTCTGTTTTTTTATACTGGAAACCACTTTGGTGCAACTTGGGTTGATTTTAAATGTGCTATATAAAGGTGACCTTGACTTTGACCTAAAGGAGGTACTCTGAGAGGGATATTTCTCTTGGCATAGTTGTTAGCACATCCGACTTGCGAGCGCAAGGTTGCAGGTTCGAGTCCCGCCCCGGACAATCTCTTAACGTGGGTCAAACGGACCAGAAACACAACGCAGACGAGAGTACTACCGCCACACCGGCATAAGATGGCGCTGTCCGTCGCTTGGTCGCCTGTGTTGCGTGCAGCCAGGCGGGGGATTCTCGGCCGGCTCTGGCTCGGTGTTCGGCCTCCATCTCCTCTGGTGGAAGAATCACACAGCGCCGCTCAGGGAGGATTATCGGTGGTCTCCAGAACACGGACACACACACACCGCCATAATCACCCTTACTCAGACTCGTAGCCTCCAAACATAAACACGGGGCGTCAGTCGTGGAATAAACATTACCACAGTCCTATAAACATTACCACAGTCCTATAAACATTACCACAGTGTGAACACAATCCGCAACACTCTACGTGACGTACCGCGAGATGCCATTTCCCTCTTCCGCCGTTTGATTGTGGCTTTTTGTTTTGTCTTTGGCAGCAAATGCATTGGAGCTGCTAATTTGAGCACGTGTGAAGAGCAAGGCTGTCTGTCTACCACAGCTTCTCTAGAGCTCAGATGGAGATTCACACTGTGCACAGACCGACAACAAGGCAGGGCGTCAAAAAACTCAGAATCCCCCCCCCCTCCTCCTCCCCAGCCGTCTGTGGGAGTAGGTTCAGGACTGAAATATCCCAGTGTGAGACTCGGTGGGAGAGAACGGCGGCGTCCCTGCGCTCGCCCCCCCCCCCTACCGCCCTCCCGCCGCTAGCTCGTTGCTCGTGGCCCCGGCGTGGGGAGCGTGTCCTTTCTGCCGGGCGGAAATCGATAGGCGCCCGTCATGCCGCGACGCGTTGGTCTGGCTCCTGAGGGGTAATTAAAGGGCCCGGCTCTTTGCGCACGGCAGCGATGACTAACGGCGCAAAAGGAAGGCCTCGCTCTTACGTAGATCAATAGTTGTTATTTATGTATTATGTATATTTATGTCTTGCTTCTCGGAGGCAGATCAGGTTTCCTTTGCGCTTGTAGGTCAGTGTGTCAGTGTGTCGCAGACCTGGCGCTGAGGGTTGCTGACAGCCTCCCAGCCAGAAAAACACACAGGCAGAACTCCCCCTACCTCAGAAGCAGAGCGTGTGATGGCATGATGGTAGAAGAGGCACACAGAAAAACACACACACACACACACATCAACACATGCACATGCACACACACACACACACACACACACAGACACACACACACACACAGTCAACATTTGCACACACATACTGTAGGACACATGATATAAACAAACACACACACATCAACGCATGCACACACACACACACACCACACACGCATCAACACACACACAAACACACACACACACATACAGTACACACACACACACATACAGTACACACACACATACTGTACAGTACACACACAGAAACACAGACACCATTTGCACACACATACTGTAGAACACATGATATAAACACACACACACGCATCAACACATGCACAAACACACACACACACACACACATACAGTACACACACAACACACACAACACACGCGCACACACACACTACCCATCATTAGCCCCTGCTCTAGGGCCACGGCTGGGGAGTAACCATCTGTTTAAAGGCTGAAAGTTCACACGTTCCACAGAGAAGGCAGGCCGTTGCCCGGTGGCACAGGAAGTGTGAAGTAACTCACGGAACACGTTCTCACCACGTTAGACTGTGACATCACTCTGAATATCCCCTCAGAGTAGCATGGCGGCCAGTCACTGAAGGAGAAACTAAGTCAGTCAACATCAGGAAGCGAACACACGATGAGCAACAAACACACAGACGGTAGTGCAGGAAAGACAACATGCTGACACACTCCAAAACAGCACCGGCTTCTTAGTTTACTCTTTCATCTGGCAGTTACTGTATTATTTAGTGAAAGTGTAGCATTGGTTACAAAAGAGAGAGACAGAGAGAGAGAGATAGAAGGAGAGATACAGTACTGACAGAGAGATACAGTACTAACAGAGAGATAGAGAAGGAGAGATACAGTACTGACACAGAGAGAGAGAGAGAGAGAGATGAGGTATATGCTAAAGGCCCTTGGCAGTGTTAAATAAAGACCTGGGAGGTTAGGAAACATCAAATCAATGCATTGTAATGTGAACTGACTGCTGACTTTGATCATCTGCCTCGGGAGTGCTTTAAGCACTGAGTGCTGTCACACTGGCTGGGCTAACCAAATATGGCATGGGCTGAAGAGAGGGGGAGAGAGAAACAGAGAGAGAGAGAGAGAGAGGTAGAAGACCTGTCCACTTCATCCTATCCCTCACCACAAAGTAATGACTACATCAGTGGTGCTCTCCTGAACTAACCTGCTGTTAGTTAATTAATTGGTAGGCGAACTCAATAACTCAGACCGTCCGGAAAAGCGCGTCCTGTGTCCGTCTCACATGGAACGTCCATCAGCGGTCACTGGAAGATTACCAACGGAGCCTCAGCCCAGCTGCCGATACCCTCACTCCAGAATGACGGGTCATCTGGACTTAGTGTCACAAGCAGCTGAGGTCCTTGGTAGGAGATCTTAAGCCTCCGCCATAATGGAGCAGGCTGGCTAATCCAGTCCCCAACCCTCCCCTGGTAGAGGAGAGGAGGATGCTCCTCCACCGCGCTCCACCGTCTGACGGTCCTAGAAGATCTCCCTCAGGAGGACTCCATTCCGACACAACCTCTACACAGAGCAGCTGCTGCCCTGAGGGTCGGCACATCTTCACATAGGATTTGGATAAATGATATGTTTAGACTTCTTGCGATGAGATGACCAGACAGAGAGAGAGAGAGAGAGAGAGGGGAGTGGGGGGAGGGAGAGAGAGAGAGATGAAGAGAGAGAGAGAGTGAGAAAGGGAGGGAGAGAGCGAGAGAAAGAGAGAGAAAGAGAGAGAGGGAGGGAGGGAGAGATAGAGAGAGGGAGGGAGGGAGAGAGGGAGAGAAAGAGAGAGGGAGGGAGAGAGAGAGGGAGGGGGAGGGGAGATTAGTCAGGGAAATGTAGAATGAGAAAAACAGCAGTTACCGCCAGCACCACAGACAGACAGACAGACAGGAAGGAAGGAAGGAAGGAAGGCAGGCAGGCAGGCAGGCAGCAGAGGAGAGCAGGTAGAGATGGAGGGAGGGGTAGAGAGCCTGTCTGGAGTCAGACTGAGCCCCGGACCTGCCCATCCGCTTACAACCGAGCAGGCGACCCAGAGGTACAGCAGTGTGCCGGGCTGCTAGGTGAACCTCCTAACAAGCTGACTGTTCAAAGGCTTTTCCGTGCTCCAGAGAACATGAAAGGCATGTTTAAAAATGTAAAAGCCCGATCTGTTCCAGTGCTATGGAGCGACAGAGGGAAGCTGCTTCTTCACGTCGCCATAATTCCCCAGTCGCTTGCTTTGTAAATTAATTAAGATGTTTATGACAGCTGCTTGCACCTAATGGAATGTGTATAGGCTTTGCCATGAATTATTGCTGCTTGTCATGGCTACTACTCTCTTATATATATATATATATATATATATATATATATATATATATATATATATATATATGTTTCCAGATTACTGAAAGGCTGCATTTTGATATGGATTGCTATTGATTGTGTCAGGATGAGGACTTGGTTGCAGCAGGCAGACGCATGCAGGTAGACTATCTCACACACATACACGCTCAGACACACACACACCCCTACAGCATGCCTGAACTGCACACACGCACGCATACATACATACATACATGCACGCACACACACATACACACACACACACTCACTAATGCCTTCACCATGCTAAAGGGGGCCTAGGGTTAAATTTAGGCCATGGCAATAGCATTAGCCACATCTTCAAAGCTATATAGGGGGGGGGGGGGGGGGTGATAGACACCATTCCGAAGGTTGAAAAGTTGAACAGCTGTCAAGCAAGCCTGTCTGACCACCGTCAAACACTGAACCAATCAGAACTGTGATGGATGCTTGCTGGCGTGTGTAGGGTGTTAATGCCCTCTGGTTCCCTCCTGCCTATCCTGCAATGCCCTGCCCCTCCCCCCCCTCCCCAGCCCTGGCTGTGTGCTATACAGTAGGTCCCCTTGTCCCTTACCTGTCCTAGCCCTGGCTGGGTGCTATACGTCCCCTTGTCCTAACCTGTCCTAGCCCTGTCCTAGCCCTGGCTGTGTGCTATACGTCCCCTTGTGCTAACCTGTCCTAGCCCTGGCTGGGTGCTATACGTCCCCTTGTCCTAACCTGTCCTAGCCCTGTCCTAGCCCTGGCTGTATGCTATACGTCCCCTTCTCCTAACCGTCCTAGCCCTGGCTGTGTGCTACGTATACGTCCCCTTGTCCTAACCTGTCCTAGCCCTGTCCTAGCCCTGGCTGTATGCTATACGTCCCCTTGTCCTTACCTGTCCTAGCCCTGTCCTAGCCCTGGCTGTATGCTATACGTCCCCTTGTCCTAACCTGTCCTAGCCCTGTCCTAGCCCTGGCTGTGTGCTATACGTACCCTTGTGCTAAGCTGTCCTAGCCCTGTCCTAGCCCTGGCTGTATGCTATACGCCCCCTTGTCCTAACCTGTCCTAGCCCTGTCCTAGCTCTGGCTGTGTGCTATATGTCCCCTTGTGCTAAGCTGTCCTAGCCCTGGCTGTGTGCTACTGTAATGATAATAGCAACATTTATTTTGTTTAGCACTTTTATGCACAAATTGCAGCTCAAAGTGCTTAAACATTTCCGCATACAGCATAAAAAACAATAATAAGAAAAACAGTGATCAATAAAGCAAGATAGTAATAATATAAACATAACATTTGAGGGGCATTGGACAAAGTTACAAACCATGGATAAAATAATTCAAGTAATAAATAATAAAATGAATACAAGGATAAAAGGACACAAGGATAAGAGGAGTGCTGCTCCAGTAATTGTAAGCTAGGTTAAAAAGGTCTGTTTTTAATTGCTGCTCAAAAACGTCCACTGTGGCTCTCTAATACTCTCTGGTATGGTGGTTCATAGTTTAAGTGCATAGTAAATAAAAGCGGCTTCCCCTATTTTATTTTGGGGGAGATTTGGGATGTTTAAAAGATCTGCTGTGGAGGACCTACAGTAAGAGTTTATGATTGGACTGTACTGTACACCCTCCTGTCCTCCAATACCCTATCCTAGCCCTGGCCGTGTGCTACACCCCCCTGTCCTATCCTGCCCTAGCTCTGGCCCTTTGATACACCCCCCTGTCCTATCCTGTCCTATCCTGCCCTAGTTCTGGCCCTTTGATACACCCCCCTGTCCTATCCTGTCCTATCCTGTCCTATCCTGCCCTAGCTCTGGCCGTGTGCTACACCCCCCTGTCCTATCCTGTCCTATCCTGCCCTAGCTCTGGCCGTGTGCTACACCCCCCTGTCCTATCCTGTCCTATCCTGTCCTAGCCCTGGCCGTGTGCTACGTCCGATCCTCTGTTTTTCCTAGCCTGCGGAGGAAGCCGGCCTGTTTGTATACCAGGATTGTCATTTTACCCAATAAAGCAGCAGCCCTTCCTCTTACCTTGTCCAGTTGTTAGCGGGGGACAATAGGCTGAACTGTGACTGACCCCCTTCAGACCGCCACTGTTCCCTTCCTCGTCTCCAGAGTGGGCTGTTTCATGTGGAGAGCATAAACAAACCAATTACTCTTAACTACCAGGATGAATGAACCAAATGATTAGGTTGTATTAACGTCTCTCTTATACAAGCATTGTACAAACAACCATAGTACTTTCATATTGCAAAGTGCAATGACAGGATAATGAGCCCTTTATACAAAGTATTTAGGCATAGACTAGACAGGACTGTTTGTGTCATCTGTTATGTTTTGTTCAACTGAATGGTGTTGGTGTGAACTGTGTTGTATCAGACCTTCTATGTCTGTGGGCTGGATACAGTGGATGAGGGTTACAACTGAAAACCTGACCTGATGAAGATGCGTTGGGTTCAAAACATAATTTAACTACAGCTGGGGTGCGGGTTTTTGTCTAAAAACTATGAGGGTTAAGACAGAACCACAATTAACCACCGTGGTTGTAGACTAACTACCACCCACTGTACCATTCCAACTAACGCCTGACAAGTCCCACTGGACACTTCCGAGTGGAGAGGAGAGGGGATAGGGTTCCTCTGGCAGTCAGATAAAACCTCCATGCCGGAAAAAGTGTCTCAGAGGCTGAGGTGGAAACCCTGCGGGCTCCGGTTACACCGGCTAAGTCGACAGCAGAGATGAATAACTAAACACACGGCCCCATTCTGCTGATTACGCCACGCGACGGAGCCCCCCCCCCCCCCCCCCCCCCTCGCGACGACAGCCCCGGCCGCGTCCGACATTCCCCCGCCTCCGCCCGACGAGGCCGCGGGCCTCCCGAGACGCGGCGCCCTCAAGCGGCGCCGCCGGAGCGGACGGGCGAAATACGTCCTCGGCCTTCCGTCGAGCTCACGGACAGCTTGCTTCTCCTCACGTGTGTAAAAGTCCTCTCTGTTGCGTTGGCTTTGAAAGACAGAGTGTGTGTGTGTGTGTGTGCGTGTGTGGGGGGGGTCTCTAATCTGTGTTGTATCACAATCCAGCTCCCTGGCTGTCCCCGGGTCACGCGTGTGTGTGGATAATTACACGGTGTTTGTGCTCTGAGCGCGGCCCGGTGGCCGGGAGACGGAAGAGCGGCTCCTCTGATCAACTCCCCGCTAATGCGAGCGCCTTTGATCTGAGCTGCGCCTCACACAGGGCCTCGCACAATACGCAGGTTTTAATTAGGAAACGCATGAAAAATAGATGGCGTTCCAAGTGCCGGCCACGACTGCGACGGTTTGCCGTGTAGCGGAGGCCGGGAGCTAGCTTAGCGTACCTCTCTCTCTCTCTCTCTCTCTCTCTCTCTCTCGCTCTCTGTCCCTCGTTTTCCTCACAAACCTTCAAACCGTCTCTCTCTCTCGACCTCCACGGCTGGAAGTGCCCGATATTAATTAGAGGATTGACAGACGTGTAATTGATCTACGAGTACGTTTCATTACATGGGAGGCTTCGGAGAGAGGGGTGGTTTGCCTCGGCGGCGAGCGTCTCGACCGGGTCTAATGAGGCTGCAGCTTCCTCTCGTCTCGGAGATTACGGCCAGGTTCCTATCAGCAGCCGGGACGCCCTGATCCAGAGCCTCCTCTGTGTGACCTCCTCACGGACTCCTGTCCGCTAGACACACGTCTCCAATATCCTATCAGTCAGCATTAACACTGGACAAGATGGATACAAGGAAAGGAATTTGAATACCGTCTTTGGTAACACTTTATAATAAGGGTTAATAAATTGCTTACTAATGTGTAATAATTAATGAATAATGCTTTATAAATGATGTGTTAAGTATTTACTAATACTTAATAAATGCTTTACAGTGCGCACTTATTATAAAGTGTTAAAGTGTATAAAGTGTCCTGAAGTGCCCCCGAGAGAGAATGCATTAGTCAAAGCAGGGCTTTGAACTTGAGAGCCCTGTAGTTTTACTCCTAGAGGCCAGCTGTCCTGTGAGCCCCTCAGATTAAAACAGCTCTGCTAACACTCTGACAGGCCATCAGGGCACAAGCCACTTGTATCGGTGTCTTCTCCTAAACCGCATGAGCACTACAGTAGCTCGTTCAGAGGAAGGACATCGTGGGGGCAGACACGGTACTGAGATGAAAAAAAAAGGAAGCTAGGAGCGCTGAGAGAACGTCTTTGTGAGATCCGTATCAGAGTCTCTACACAGGTCTTTACCGCTCCGCCTACCAGCTTCTCGGCAGTAGCCGCATGCCTCGGAGGCCATGTGAAGCTCCTGCAGCTCGCTGCTGCTTCTGTGGTTTCCTGTAAGAGCCTGCCTCTCTCTCTCTCTCTCTCTCTCTCTCTCTCTCTCTCTCTCTCGCTCGCTCACAAACCCTCTACGCTGCACACACACAACAACACACCGTGGCGAGAAGCGCGGAGATTTGCCGTAACAAAAATACGGCCTGCGATAATCTTACATGTGGCTTTCTGGAAGCAGGTCTATGGAAATATAGCCGCATGGGGGACAAAAATAAGAATAAATACACACAGAGGCTGCATAGTTTGTTTGATATACAGCACTCACCGCGATCTGAATCTGAAAAAGTGTTATGCAAGTGTTATGCACTCCGAAATCTAAATAGCGAAAGTGTGTGTTTCATACAAGGCCGTGTTACTCGGTATGAACACGCCCAGGGGCCGGGCGTGGGGTGGTCTTCTGGAAGAGGCCGGTCTTTATTTATGGTGAGGGCCGGGAGGAAATTGGGTTTCATGTGCGGTCGAGGCTGGGTGACGGGGAGATCACCGCGGGCTGAGAACCGCTTGCTCCCCTCGTGACCCCCCCTTCGCCTCGCTTTGACCAGCGCTGCGGGGCCTTACGGTAGCTGCTGCCCCCCCACCCCCCCTCCTGTGCCGCTCAGAGGAGAATTCCAGCGCGGCCGGGATCACGGGGAGCAGCTAGGGAGGAGCTGAGACACGGCTCCTGTGGGCTTTTGGCTTTTCTCATCTGCGCTACACAGTCCAGCCCCCAACAGAACGGACTCCCGCACGAGCGCTTAGCCCCATGTGTTTTTCTGAACGACGAGGGGGAAGTCGGACATTTTTAATCGTCTCCCAGCCTCCCTCGCCTGCTCTCCTAGCATAAGCCCCCGGACCAAGCCTGGCTCTGCCCCGGGCCTGCCGTGTGTTTAAGCACTCGGCTGAACGAACCCTCCTGGCTGCGTCTCGCCAGTAACAGTGGCGCCTATCGCCGCGTTCCCTCCGGTACAATTAAAATTCCGTCGCAGTGTTCAGTCTGCCTCCCAGCCGTGCCGGCTGTTCGGCGTGGCCCTCAGGGGCCCGCTCCGCTCCTCTGCTACCATGTATAATTCACGAGCTACCAAACAGCGCCAAGCTCTCACCTAGACACCGCCAGCCAGGCCCGGCCCGGCACAATGCATCATGGGAGAGGGGTGCTGCAGCTTGGGAACCCATGTAGTGAGAGAGAGAGAGGGAGAGAGAGAGAGAGAGGGAGAGAGAGGGAGAGAGACAAAGAAAGAGAGGGAGAGGGATAGAGAGAGAGAGAGAAAGAGAAGGAGACTGAGGGAGGGGGAGAGAGAACGAGAGGGAGAGAGAGAGAAAGAGAGGGACAGAGTGAGAGAGAGGGTAAGAGGGAGAGCGAAAGAGAGGGAGAGAGAGAAAGCAGGAGAGAGAGAGGGACGTACGAGTGTGAGACAAGGTTTTCCTGGTCAACAAGGGCTGTCACGATCAGTGTGTCCCTGTGATAACTCTGTCAGTGTGTCCCTGTGATAACTCTATCAGTGTGTCCCTGTGATAACTCTATCAGTGTGTCCCTGTGATAACTATCAGTGTGTCCCTGTGATAACTCTATCAGTGTGTCCCTGTGATAACTCTATCAGTGTGTCCCTGTGATAACTCTATCAGTGTGTCCCTGTGATAACTCGATCAGTGTGTCCCTGTGATAACTCGATCAGTGTGTCCCTGTGATAACTATCAGTGTGTCCCTGTGATAACTCTATCAGTGTGTCCCTGTGATAACTCTATCAGTGTGTCCCTGTGATATCTCTATCAGTGTGTCCCTGTGATAACTCTATCAGTGTGTCCCTGTGATAACTCTATCCAGGGCGGCGTGCTTACCCCTGTAATCATATCACGTGTCATTTTCACTTGCGCTTTTCGTTTTTTTTCTTGCTGCTCTCTCCTCTCCTCTCCTGAAAGACGATTGGGATGTCCTCTAAAACTAATTTGGATGTAAATCTTCTATTTGCAGATAATTCCATAGTGATGCATTGAATGAACCTGTGGAGCCTCTGAGTGGTTGCTTTTAGTTAAAACCAATTAGAAATGACCAGAAATAACAGTGCCTGGAGACAGAGAAGTCATTTTTCACTTCAGCCTCCCCAGAGAGTTGGCCTCCCCATGGATTAAGTGTTTTAGTATATTAGGGGGGCAGCTGATTAGAATCATTATGCTTTTTAATCATTACATTCTTGCATTTCTACTTTATGCTTGTATAATAAGGCTAAGTGTGTCACAGCAGAAGGGGAGGATTGTTGAAATGACTTTGTGTATGGAACTCGGCCTTCCCGAAGCCTGCCAAAGTTAGGACACCCTTATTCGTTTTTTGCGGGGTTTTGTACATCGGTATTACGGCCCTATGGTGAAGCTCATTGTCAGTGCGGCCCACGCGCATGCGTCTGCTGAACGCAACGCGTTTCCTGCCTCTCCCTGCTCACCCCCTGCTGCGCCCGGTCACATCCAGGGCTTCTTGCGATACTTTCCATGCCGCAAACGTCGTGGTCGCTAGGATTGAGGGAGACTGCGGCTACCGTGACCATCGTCGGAGCGCTTCCTGCCTACAGCCTTGGCCACACCTTCCCGTTCACCCCCCCCACCCACCAGTGCGGCGTCTCCTGTAGCGGTTTGGGGGTGGGGGGTAGTTGGGGCGGGGAGGAGTGTGGCTCGCCGTGTCCTTGTGTGCGCCCGGCGTGGAGGGTCGGCGGGGGGGGGGGGGGGGGTGTCCAGGAGGAGGAGGAAGCAGACCCCCCCCCCCCTGTCTCCCCAGACTGAACGGTGAATGAGGATAAGTGAGGAGCGCCAGTCAATGAATCAAGCGGCCGGACGGGGACGGGGACGGGGGTGGCGGCGGACCCGCGGGAGCGGCCGCGCATTAGGAGCCTCCTCGTCTGTGTGTTTCTGGCACAGGTTAAATGGATCGCTCCCATTAGCGCGCTGAGAGGACAGCTCCATTATATGAAGGAGACTGTAACTTTGAATGTCACGGCGCCGCAGCCCCCCGAGCAGGGCCCCCCTCTCCCCCCCCCCTTCTCTCTCTCCCAGGGATGGGACCGGTGACAATAACCATCCATGATAATCATTCCCTGTCAGGCTCTGAGGAGGCCGGAATTATGACGCACAGCCCGCCGCGCGCCTCAGACTTCATTACGCCGCTGTCACTCTTGAGGGCGGCGGTGGGGCCCCGGCAGAGTGGCGGGTGGGCAGGCAGGCGGCGGCATCCGCTGTTTGGCGACCCCCTCCCGCCAATCCCCAACCCCCTCCTCCTCCAGCCCCCACCCTGTCTAAGTGGCGTGTTTACTAGATGTGCGCCCCCCTGCAGATAGACGCGACGGAGGTTAACCGCCCGCCGCCAGAACGCCGCCTCCCTCTCCTCCTCTGCCGGCATAAAACCCTACGGAGAAGAGACAGGCAGGGAGGGATATGCGCGCTGCGTGCGTGTGTGTGTGTGTGTTCACCTGGGTGGGCTAGGGGCTGAGTGATCACAGACTGAACGTATGACAGTTGTCCCACCTTCCATTGTGACAAATAATATTCTTACCGCCAGTATTTGGTTTGTTTTGGGTGAGAAGGAAAGGAGAATGAGAGAGAGAGAGGGAGGGAGAGAGAGAGGGAGAGAGAGGGAGAGAGAGAGAGGAAGTCAAACAAGGCATTAACAAATACAACAATTTCAACAATAAATATCAAACAAAAATAAAATATTTGCTAGTAGTCATATTACGGACGTTGCCCGTGATCCCATTTTGTATAATATCTGCACAAGCTACACATCGATATAGTGTAAAATTAAAGCAGTGTTTCGTCCATTATGTTATTTGCAGATGATGTCCTTCTAACTGCCGTCTGCTTGTGCGAAAAAGCTCGCCAGTCAAGGACAGACTCGCCTTCAGACTGACCTCTGAACCTGCCGTCCAGCGGACTAGACATGGCCTGGCAGGCGTCGCCAATGTCAGCGCCCTCGGCTAAGCCCCTCCCGCCCACCACCTGACTCACCCATTGGCTCCCCTGTCCCTTCCCCTTGTCACCTCCAATCAGAGGGCTCTGAATGACACATAGAGGAGGAAGTGGGCTATCTCTCCACCCCTTCCTCCCCTGCCTAGCAACAGGAGTGAACCTGTGACTCTGTGTTGACAGTAGTGACTGTCTCCTCACTATGTCCAGTGCAGAGATAAGATTTTATATCTTCAAGTGACATTGATTGAAGAGCTGTTTGTGGTTTTGGAGACACAGAGCAGACAGGCCTGAGCCAACAGGTTTGAGACTGAGGCAAACAGACAACATCCAGCAGGCAGGATGAAGAACCAGGGTTGGTAGGGAACACATCTGGTGAGGCCTGCGTGAGCATTTCATTCTGGTCCATGTACAGCTGGTCTGTGTACAGTTGGTCCATGTACAGTTGGTCCGTGTACAGTTGGTTTGTGTACAGTTGGTCCATGTACACTTGGTCCATGTACACTTGATTTGTGTACAGTTGGTTTGTGTACAGTTGGTCTGTGTACAGTTGGTCCGTGTACAGTTGGTTTGTGTACAGTTGGTCTGTGTACAGTTGGTCCGTGTACAGTTGGTTTGTGTACAGTTGGTTTGTGTAGAGTTGGTCTGTGTACAGTTGGTCCGTGTACAGTTGGTTTGTGTACAGTTGGTCTGTGTACAGTTGGTCCATGTACAGTTGGTCTGTGTACAGTTGGTCCGTGTACAGTTGGTCCGTGTACAGTTGGTTTGTGTACAGTTGGTCCGTGTACAGTTGGTCTGTGTACAGTGTATCAGTATGTCTGGCACTGACGGTAAATCAACACTGTCGATGTCATCGCGGCCTTTATGGTCCACGTTGGGAAGACACAAACGCACACACACACACACACACACACACACACACACACACACCATACTGTACATTTGGGCATGCTCAGCGTGGGATTCAAACCCAGGTCTCCAGCGGGACTAACACTGTTTTAACCAGCTACGCAGATGAAAAGCTACAGTAGCTATTTATACTGGGGGAGTGAGTTCAACCAACAACTCGCTACCTACTCAAGGAGTACTCAGTTACACACACACACACACACACACACACACACACACAGACACACGCATGCACACACACACGTACACAGACACACACACACACACTAACACACGTACACAGACATCTCGTACTGCTTTCACTTCCGTTCTTATAAACAGACATCTATGGTTTCAGGTACAAAGTGTGTGTGCTTCTGGTTGAAGTATTGCCTTTCTAAGAGGAAACAGAGGTTTGGGTATAACGGTCTGTTTAACTCCTCAGTTTTATCTGCTCAGCAAACTGTGCTCTTACTGTTTGTGAAAAATTTAAAAGGAATCAATCATTTCCAGGAATGTCTGTACTTCCCATGTTTGAAATGGTTAAGTGTCTATGGTGAGAAAGCTCTGGTGTAAGTACAGTAACGCGTCAGTATTCACATCTATCTAACAGTAACCAGACTGTGATTTAGCCTCCATGCAGTGTCTGCTTTATGTGCCTGTAATGGTGTTTGTAAGATCTGACTATAAGCCAGGAAAAAGCTCCTCGTTTGCCCCCCCAGACTCCCTGCTTCAGTTTCCACAGAGAGGTGCCTTACACAGCGTAGCGATCCGCTGGCCCGTCCAAACACAGAGCTAGTTAACTCCCAGCCCGTCCATTAGACCCACCCACCCCCTCAGTACCTCAGAGAGGCCACGGCCCCCCGCTGGACCGGCGGTCCGACCGTCACTGCTCCGCTGTTTGACTGAGGTTTGGAATAAAAAGCAGTGTGTGCCGAGTGTGTTTTTGTTGTAGTCGTCCAGAGGGCTTCTGGCTGCGAGAGCAGTGGAACAACGCTAGAGCGAGATCAGACCCTGGGTGATTGTTCTCCTCCCTCCGCTGAGCTGATGCCAGATGTGTGTGTGTGTGTGTGTGTGTGTTTGTATCGACGGGCTGAGGGCCCGGTTTGTTTTCTCCCCTCGTTGCGTTTCACTCACCCCCCCACCAGGCGCTTTTTTCTCTGACTGAGAATTATTGAATCGTGTCAGCACGCCTTCCCCCGGGTTTCAAACGCACACCGTAGAAAAACATTGTTATCGCTTCTGCATGCGGAGGGGGATCTATGAGCGTGCTCTGGCCGCGCAACGCATCAGCATCCGGAGGAGGAGTAGAAGGAGCTACCGGGGAGCAGGGCTCGCCGTGTACACAGGGCGGGGCTCCCGGGGCGCTAAAACAGCTGCACAGACGGGAGAGGCAGCCGGAGTCAGAGACAAGAGTCAGAGACGGAGACAGTCAGAGACAGAGTCAGAGACAGAGACAGTCAGAGACAGAGACAGTCAGAGACAAGAGTCAGAGACGGAGACAGTCAGAGACAGAGTCAGAGACAGAGACAGTCAGAGACAGAGACAGTCAGAGACAAGAGTCAGAGACAGAGACAGTCAGAGACAGAGACAGTCAGAGACAGACAGAGAGAGTCAGAGACAGAGTCAGAGACAGAAACAGAGTCAGAGACAGAGACAGAGACAGAGACAGAGACAAAATCAGAGATAGAAACAGAGACAGTCAGAGTCAGAGACAGTGAAAGGCAGTCAGAGTCAGAGACAGTCAGAGGTAGAGACAGAGACAGTCAGAGTCAGTCAGAAACAGAGTCAGAGTCAGAGACAGTCAGAGACAGAGTCAGAGACAGTCAGAAACAGTCAGAGTCAGAGACAGTCAGAGACAGTCAGAGACAGAGTCAGAGACAGTCAGAAACAGAGTCAGAGACAGTCAGAGACAGTCAGAGACAGTCAGAAACAGAGTCAGAGACAGTCAGAGACAGAGTCAGAGACAGTCAGACAGTCAGAGAGAGTCGGAGTTGGAATCGGAGTCATAGTCAGAGTCAGTGATAAACCAGAGCTCATCAGGTGACACTCGGAGGGGAGGGGGGAGGCTGGGTGAGGATTTGCCGTCCCTACCCGCCACGCTCGCCACCCTGGGCCCAAGCGTGACTCACAGTGAGGTTAGGCCCGTGAGTCATGTGACTACTTCCTAGGCCCTGTGAAGTCATACGTCAGTGTATTACAGTAGCTACAGTAGCTATATGTGTTTCAGACGTTGTTTGTATTTGGGTGGATATGTGGTGCTACAGATGAGCTTTAAGGCTCCACTCACAGCCTTCAGGACCTTACTGACAGAAGCCCCAGGGTCTTCCTCCTCCTCCTCCTCCTCCTCATCAGCTCATGGGAGCACAGCCCAGGGAAAAGAGGGGTTAAAGCCCCCTGCAAACCGCAGCCGAAACGATGGCGCAAGACCGCGCATGGTCCGTGTGTGTGTGTGTTGTGTTAGCCCCGCACATAGGACGCGACGCACTTTAGTGCACACAAAAAATCTAGATGGCAGTCTGGTATAAGACAGAACCTGCTGGTGACCGCTGTTATGGACTGCTGTTTCTACTACCTCCATGCAGTTAATTCATTCTGGTATATGAATGATGAATGAAGCCTGTAAGATGATCTATTGATGAAGATGAAGCTATTTTTCAAGTTAGGGTTAACTAGACTTGTCAACTAGACTTGTCACCAGTCATCACTAGGGAACTAGCTAATGTTAGGTGAACTAGCTAATGTTAGTACTCACTTACTTTACCTGATAATCCCACGACTTCACCAATCGCACACCAGCAGCTGTCTCTTCTCACATTGTCCTTATAATATTTAGACTGGGGATCATAGATCATTGGGTATGTCTGCACTTCAGCAATTCATTTATCTTCCATTTTAACGCTAGTAGCTATACGTTTTGACATTAGAGCTGGGTAGCCTAAAATAACAGTTTAAATAAAAATGGTATTTTAGGCTACCCAAAGCTCTAAAGGCTTCTCGTGAGATTATATTCAAACACAGCGTTGAGTATCTGAATTAAATGTCCTTGTGGATCTGTAGTGCTAGCCTGCACAGTAATACTTCAAGGAACATGATATGCTAGTTCTAGATGTACATTTTAGCAAAACAAACGACACATGGAACATGAGAAGGACATGGAAGAGATGGGAATATCCCAAAATATTTATCTATTTATATTAAATATCTTTCAGTTATTAGCTTACTTTTATATAGATTTAATCGACATGCATTTCAGTGCAGGAAATCCAATGCATTGATCCAAGTTTAGGTTGGATTGCCACGTGTCGGCTGCCACGTTCCATAAAAATAGAGCCGAGTCAAAATTAATCCCGGGGCAACATTGTCGGCTGCCGGCAGAACGATGCCAGTGTGCGTCCCTTCCATAGGGAACAATGGGAGCTATATAATTGGAACGGCGTGGCGCTTTCGGCTGCGGTTTGCGGGGGACTTAACTCAGACGCCTATATATTACCAATGACTCCCATTTTTTCCTGGAATGTTTCTAAATATGTTTTCCTCTTTCTTTGCAGGTATCTCAGTAACAAAGAAGACACACACCTGTGAGTACCAGTATTCTAATCATATCTATGTATTCAAATGTTTTTTGGAATTCTGAGACTCTGTTGACAGTAGTGATTCCCTTCACTATGTCCAGCTATAGTATTTGTGTAGAGATTCAATTGTATCTTCAAGTGACATTGACAGAAGAGCTGTTTGTGGTTTGGGAGACGCATAGCAGACAGGCCTGAGCCAACAGGTTTGAGACTGAGGTCAACATACTGTACAACATCCAGCAGGCAGGATGAAGAACCAGGGTTGGTAGGGCACAGGGGACTTGTATCCATAAACACAGTACTCATCACAGTGATGGTGTCGCTGCACGCTGTTTATATTTCTTTACTCATATGTCCATTCATGCAAAACACAGATAATTGGATTCTGAATTAGACACTACAAACTACCTCAGGGGTACAAAAATAGCATTTTCAAACAGCATCGCAACCCTTTCACTATATAATCAACATAAATAAATAGACAGAACGACCTCCAAGAGCAAGACTGGCTATTTACTCAGCCTTCCTCATGACAAACTTTTCTTTCTTTTTTTAAACATCCTAGTTACAGTATCTTTATTCTGGGGAGAATACTAATAACCCAAGAGAGGAAATAGAGATTTCCGCCCGTGTTCAGAGGACTCGCTGCCTCGCCCCGGCGCTCAGCAGCCCTGTGTGTTTAATCTCTTTGGGTTTTTTTTGCAACACTTGCAACAGAACAACAGGGATGTGGTTGGCTCGTCACCTTTTGAGGCCAGGTTAACCGCGTGCTGCCGACACTCAGAACCTGTCAGACAAACACAGTAAAGAGGCTGGTTGTGACACAGAGTGGCACGCGTGTGAGCTGAGAAAATGCTCTGTAGCCTCTGACTTTAGTAAGTATGGTACAGTATGCTGCTACTGTATGTCCCTCGCACAGAACAGACTTTAACCTTACCTGGAAAATAATGGACTCTTAGAATTGTGCACACAGAGAACACAGTAACATGTGTGAGTGTTTTTGTGTGTGTGCGTGTGTGTGTGTGTGTGTGTGTGCGTGCATGCGTGTGTTTGTGTGTGTTTGTGTGTGTGTGTGTGTGTGCGTGCATGCGTGTGTTCCTGTGTGTTTCTGTGTGTGTGTGTGTGCGTGCATGCGTGCGTGCGTGTTTCTGTGTGTGTGTGCATTCGTGCATGTGTTTCTGTGTGTGTGAGTGTGTGTGTGTGCGTGTGTGCATGTGTTTCTTTGTGTGTGTTTCTGTGCGTGTGTTTCTGTGTGTGTGTGTTTCTGTGTGTGTGTGTGTGTGTGTGTGTGTGTGCGTGCATGTGTTTCTGTGTGTTTCTGTGTGTGTGTGTGCGTGCGTGTGTTTCTGTGTGTTTCTGTGTGTTTCTGTGTGTGTGTGCAGGTGTTTCTGTGTTTGTGTGTGTGTGTGTGTGTGTGTGTGTGTGTGTATGTGTGTGTGTTGGGGGTGGGGCGGCAGGCCAGGGGGCCGTTCTGTCAGAACGTTCCTAGTGTCTGACCCCGGGAGAACGGGGCTTCAGTGTCCTCTTGTTTCTTAACGTCAGACAGCCGTGAGACCCGGTCATCCGCTCCAGACCGCCTCTATGAGGGGAACAGGCTCAGCCTCTCAAAAGAATGTCTCTCAAAAAAAAAGAAGCCTGGTAGGTGATTATGCTAAGCTAAAAAAAAAGGTCCGGTAGGTGATTATGCTAAGCTATTTGCCAGACTTTGACGTGTGTTTGATATCTATCCGTGTTTTTGAAGGTACAGTAGAATGGAGCCCCCTTTGACCCTTTATCTGGCACCCCAGCTCTGTGTTCATTAGCGCAGAGCTAACTACCTCCACACCGCAAGGGGGCTGGAATGAAAGAGCATGTTCCAGGAGGCCGGGGTTCAAAGCCCCGGGCAGAGGATGGGCACCGCTGTCTACTTTCACCTCAGCGTATTCACATCTCATCCGTGTCAGGAATCAAAGTACATCTCTTTAACAAGTAGCTGATTGATGTGCTGCACAGACAGGAAAGGCTATAGTCCCCAAAGTCTAAGGATGTGCACGTGTGTGTGTTTGTGCGTGTGCGTGTGTGTGTGTGTGTGTGTGTGTGTGTGTGTGTGTGTGTGTGCCTGCTCCCAGAGAGGTTCGAGAGCCGTTTAATGGTCAGGGAAGATTCCAAGTGATTGTAGCTGTGCGGCGGGGGATATTATGGGATGGTGATGTAATAATGAGGTTTTTAGCTCCACCCTACATAGTTACACGCTGACTCCAGCTCCATTCCTGGTCCTTCGGCTGGGCTTGGCTGTTCTGGGCTTGGCTGGACTCGACTGGGCTGGGCTGGGCTGGACGGGACTGGGCTGGACGGGATGGGACTGTCTCTCTCTCTGTCTCTCTCTCTCTCACTCTGCCTGAGTGATCAAACCCTGGAAGCTCCCCACCACACCAGTCACCTCATCAATATAAATTACAGGGGCCTGTTCCCTGGCAGACACGCCTCTCCTCTCTCCTCCTCTCCTCTCCTCTCTCATCTGCTCTCTCCTCCTCTCCACTCCCCCTCCTCTCCTCTGTTCCGTTCCTCTCCTCTGTCCTCCTCTCTCCTCCTCCCCCCCCACTCCTCTCCTCTCCTCTGTCCTCCTCTCTCTTCCTCTCCCCCCCTCCCCTCCTCTCCTCTCTCCTCCTCTCCCCTCCTCTCCCCTCCTCTCCTCTCCTCATCCCAGCTAAGCACCCAGCCGTAGGAAGGTGAAGGCTTGTGGGTGATAATGGCTGCTCTGGCTCTCTGTGCTGGAGATCGCCGCGGCCCCCAGCCAGCCTCAGCTGATGGCAGAGTGAGAGGAGAGAGGAGCAGGGAGAGGAGAGGAGAGGAGGAGAGAGGAGAGGAGAGTTAGCGACTCTCCCGTCGCCTCTCTCTGCCGTTAGGTGTGGGCCAACTCCAACGCGCCACCTAACTCCACGACCACAGAGCTGTAACTCAGCACAGAATCAAGTCTGGTTTCCCTTCACATTTAAGCTTGACAGATTTATAGTCTCTGTGTTTATTTAGTGCTACTGCAATGCAGAGTGCCTCATAAAAGTGTCCTGTATGGGTACTTTAGTACTAGCTAGGTTTTCAGTTGAAGACAAACTCATTTTATGTTGGTACTAATACCTGTGCCAGAACACCAAGTAGTAGAAATTGAAAAGGACATTTTTGTGGTGTCTCTCCATTTCTTTGAGTTCTTGTTTTAGAGAACTACAGTACATACCATGTATGGTGTACAGTGTTAGTGTGGAATTAAATATTTGAGACCATTGACCATTGCCAGTTTGCCTCAGTCTGTACAGTTGTGTCCAGCTGGGAGACCAGCTGCTGTGTGGACCTGTTGAGGCGGCCTCTCTCTGTGAGACGGTCTCTCTCTCTGTGACGGTCTCTCTCTCTGTGATGGTGTAGACGAGAGGCTCAGATGCAGCAGCTGATTACGCTGAGTTCACACGTCTCGACTCTAATCTGCCATCAGCAGACTGAAGGGCTCGGATGATGATCTCACAGTCCTGATAGAGAGCGCACACACACGTACACACACACCCACGCACACACACGCGCGCACACGCATACACACACACATATGCATGCCTCAGTTTCATAAAAAAATACATTACTTTTTATGGGCACTTTATTTCCACATTAAAGCCACATCAGGGCTCACCTGAAAAAGAGACGCAGATCTCAGTGTGATTTCCCCTGGTTAAATAAAGGTTAAATAAAGGTTGAATGAATCGAATACCATTAGGAGTGAATGGGCACCAGCTTATGTCAAAAATTGGCAGGAAAAGATGATTGATGATGCTCATAACATAAGCTGGTGCCCGTTCACTACTACCATTGGCTATGGTCAGGGCCGATGTTAGGGCTATGGTCATTGCCTGCTGGAATAGAGCACAGAGGCATGTGTGTGTCCTGTCCTGGCCAGAGGGAGGCAGTAGCACAGATCCAGCTCTGTACGAGAGGAGGAGAGAGAAAAAGAGAGGAGGGAAGGAGGGGAGGAGTGAGGAGGAGAGAGGAGAGGAGGGGAGAGGAGTGGACGAGAGAGGAGGAGGGGAGAGGAGGCAGTACAGCGCTCCTCAGCTTTATTAATAATAATAATAATAACTAGAAAGTAAATTTCCTGGAGAACATGTGAGGTGGGCTAGCTGCTGCAGCTGTATGTAATAGCTACTGCTAGAACTACTACGGACTGGGCAATCTACATGCACCCATCGGTGAAGACTGTGCGTCTCTAGCTCACTCAGGGGCTGAATTGTGGGGTCCATGGCGTGGACAGTGCCGTGGTGACGAGACTCCTCCCCCTCAGGTCAGAGCTGGTCGGGGACAGTGTACCCCTCTCCGGGCCACCTACCCGCCCACACCGGTGAAGACCCTGTGTCTCTAGCCCACTCAGGGGCTGAGTTGTGGGGCCCGTGGTGTGGTGGTGAAACAGCAGGTCGAGCTGCTGACTCCCAATATGGTGGCGCTTCTCGTGAAAATGAAAATAAAAATGCAAAAAACACCCGTAGAAGAAGAGGGTGCAATGAAATATCATCATTAACACTAGAACCACCGCGGCTCACTATATATATATCGGCCAGTAGCCGTTGAACGCATTGTTTTTTTGCGGTAGGCCTATATATACAGTACGGTCTTAGGATTGTACTGTACAACTCAAGGCTTAATGTTGTCCTTTCATACGACTCACACAATGACTATATGGCAATAAAATAACACAACAAAATGTTATTTTCGCAATTTAACAAGAATAGTATAGCCTACACTTCACAAAAGGATGGACGATGAAACGGCTAGTCTACAAGAACAGCATTTTTGCCAAGGATCCAAATAAAACAGAAGCCCACTGTAGGCCTACAGAGGCAGCATAGAACGTAGATACATAATAATTATATAATTAATAATTATCCAAGTTAATATATGAGAACGCATCGCTTTTTACGGTAGGCTAGGCCAATGCGTCTTGTGATCACAGATGCAGCATAGAACTTTGATGTTTAATAATTATCTAATGAAATTAATAATTATCTAATTATCTAGTTGATATAGGCTATGAATAAAACAATAAGCCGTTTATTGGCTATGGGCTACTAGTTGTAGGCTATACACGAGTTGATGCGCTCTGCTCTTACGCGCGGTTGAGGCGGCAGCTCAAATACACTTCGCACATATTCTCTGCACCTTGGCAGTGCAACTTCGTGCACTGGTATACAGTTCTGTTCTTGCTGCAGCTTGTCTTCACCATGCAGGTATTTTTTGGGGAGTGTTCTTCTGTGGACACTGCGAGGGGCCCCGCCACTGGCTGTTTGGACACCATCCACTCGGTGCGCAACTCTTCAGCTAACTGGAGGATAAAGTCGCATCTGGGGAGGCTCTGTAGACTATGCGTCTCTCCACCAATCCCCAGCGAGTCCAAGCTCCCCCAATGAATAATACTTACTTATAATAGCCTACATTGCGCGAAACTGTGCATATAATAGGCTATACATAGTGCGAAACTGCGCATTCCCTATACCCTTTTATTGAACAGCTGGCGGGCGATATAGGTATAAATTAAAAACATACACAATATTTTTTTATTTGAATGATCTTGAATATATTTAACAATAGGGGGTGCAACAGAACACAATTTTTGAAAAAGTCATTGACTTGCGGACTTCAATGTTTTATTAAAATATAGCCTAGTTATCTGCAAATGAAAACCCACAATCATCTTTGGCGGTTGTAGTGTGAGAGCGCCTCATGTCAACAACTTTTTGGTCAACTCACATCACCGTCTTGATGCATAGATGAGAAAGTAAATGCAATGACCAGTACTGTCGGAAATAGCTGGAACGTCATCGTTTATTCGCAAAATCTGTTTCCATTGCAAAAAGTAGCATTTTCCTACTATCGATACGCTGACTTTTCCACCTCCTCTGAGCGTTTTTTTTATTGCTTCACATACAAATAGACATAAAACTAGAAAGGGTCCTCAGAGAGCACAGGCCTCCGCTCATTAATGCATTTTGTTGGTGTAATCGAGTTGAAATGGTTAAACTTACTCCTCAGTACTCGCTTGATTGAAGAGTAAGCTTTTTGGTGGTGTAACTGATTGTGGTGTTTCTGAGAGGTGGTCATGTATGAACACAACTGAACATACTTGTATACTTGTGTAATCAGCAATCCGCTGCAATCAGCCATTATAGACAATACGTTACAAAACTATATACAGAAATTAAGCCCAGTGTCCATGCCTCTGGGAGGGGTAGAGGGGCAGTAGCCCAGTGTCCATGCCTCTGGGAGGGGTAGAGGGGCACTAGCCCAGTGTCCATGCCTCTGGGAGGGGTAGAGGGGCACTAGCCCAGTGTCCATGCCTCTGGGAGGGGTAGAGGGGCACTAAGCATAGCAGAAGAAGTAAAGACTAGAAAGCGTTCTCAGAGCACAGGTTTCCGCGCATGAATGTGTAAGTTGATAAAAATTAATAGATAAGAAAGCAGCACGGTTTGACTATCCCTGTCTTTTTTCATATTATATCAGAGTGCATTTAGTAGAAAATAGTTTGTAGGATGTTCCAATCGCTCTGGTAGTTTTTGTATAATCCTGCTATGTGACGGTTGATACTGTTTTTTTCGTTTGCTTCAACAGTCAAATTAAAAAGAACACATAGTTAGTGAAACCTGACACTCAATGGGCAAAACCTAAGCCCAGATGTGCAGGTAGCTTATGATTTATATGTAGGCTAATACCACAGGATCCAGGCAAGAAAATTTAACTTTTCCTAATACAGTCTTTATCTGATTTGTTTTTCATGAGTCAGATATGATTTTGTTTTACATGCATAGAAACATGAGACAATATCGGGCGTAAACAGCAACAAAAAAAAGTTGATATTAAAAGCCGTACCCAGGAATAGAACCCGGGCCGCCGCATTGCTAGACTGGTACATTACTGCTCGGCCACCGGCGGTATATGAAATCTGTCAGGAGAAGTAAATATAAAGGGAACGAAGCTGGTCCAAGTATGGCAAATGTTGTTTTCTTTTAATTTGTGTATCTGCCCAGTGATTCTGATCCGCACCAAAATTTAATGTGTTCTAACGTGGCCCATGCTGCACCCCTCCACCAAGTTTCATTGAAATCGCTCTGGTAGTTTTTGTATAATCCTGCTATGTGGCCGAACAAATAAACAAACAAAATAACACACACATAGTATTTTTGCTTAGAAAACAAAAATGTTTAATTAAAAATTGTGTATTGGGGGGTTATTTCGCGACATTTGGAAAGTAGGCTAATCAGCCTAACCTGGTACCAGTGAATGCCGCTGAGCTAGGCTAATTGGTCCAGGTCTCGCCACTCCATATTGCACGCACAGAATTGAAAATGCTTCATACTGCTTGTCTAACCCCAGGGAAGATGGAAAACAAGCGTATTTCCCAAAATGTTGGCCATGTCCTTTAAACACAGTCATAGAGACCAACCAGCCTTTCAAGGCGATTGATTAGGATGTCATGGTCGATCGTATCAAACGCTGCACTTAGATCTAAAAGGACAAGAATTGAGTCTTGATTTTGACTTGACTTTTATTTATTTTGATTTTGACTTTGACTATATCAAAGGTTATTCTGCGGTCGCTGATTATTTTAGTAAGAGCAGTTTCAGTGCTGTGGTGTGTCTTAAAGCCTGATTGAAGTTCCTCCAGGATGTTATTTTCTCTGAGAAAGGAGTTTATTTGTACTGAGACTATCTTTTCAAGTATCTTACTAATGAATGGGAGGTTGGATATCAGCCTGTAGTTGTTCAGTGCATTAACATTTAGGTTGGGTAAGGTTTCTTTAGTAGCGGTTTTACAACAGCTGTTTTGAAGGCATCTGGGAAGATGCCTGTTTGAAGAGACATGTTTATGATCTTCAGGACATGACTTGAAACACTGTTGAACATCCGCTTAAAGAATTCTGTAGGTACTCTTATATGTTATCGAAGAACAGTGCGAGTTCTTGACATTTTGGTGCTGAGAGCTGTGGAGGAGGGGGGGCAGTGTTGATTAACTGGTCTATAGTGGAGAATAATACTCTAGAGTTTCCAACATTCTCTGTTATAATGTTGGAAAAGTAATCCTTTCTTGCAAGGTATGTAGCTTTGTTGTAGGCAGTCATTGTTTCTTTGTATATATTACGCGAACTGTAAGCCTAGTTTAAAACCAGCTGCTTTGTCTCCAGAATGCTCCTTAGAGAAACCCATCGTGCTCCACACAGTGTATCTATCTCCATTCTGCAGTCAGTCGACCGGAGCTGATTGAGAAACATGGTCTTGTCCCTACACCTTCATCTGTTCACCCGCTCTCCCCGGAGACACACACACACACACACACACACACTCAGGCTCGCTGGTCCACTCAACCACATGATTCAGACATCAGGACACACTCCTGAACACCTACAGACCTTAATAATAATCATTCATACAGACATAATGCCATGCATTTATCCCTAGCAACATTTTAAATTATATATAATACTACAGCCTTGGCATGCTCCTATCTGAATATTGTACTATATACTCTGTGTAGTCTATTTCAATAGCACTTTCCATATGGTGTCTCACATGACAAGGTTATAGATAGTAAAACATCTTTACCTATAATTGTTTTTGAATCTTTCAGCTCAGAGGGGTTATTGGTACTCTGTGTATTTGCATTTAATCAGATGTAATCATGCCGTACACTGCCAATTTGGGAGAATAATGTGTCCCGGTAGCTGTCTAATTGATGTTGGCAGCAGACGTGGTCCTGCGGAGTGGGCCGAGGAAGAGGAGTGGCTCACTGAGCGGAGTGTAGCGCGGCTCACTGTTCCACATACTGTGTTTGTTTGAAGGTGTTTCATCACGCCGCTGCCTTGATTCAGCTCTGGGGGGATTTGTTAGTTGCACTGATGTGGGAAGAAGTGCATCCAGTACATTGTTTAGCTGGGCCAGATAATGAAGATCAGCCAACCAGAGTCCCCCAGCTACAGAGAGAGAGAGAGAGAGAGAGAGAGAGAGAGAGTCTGGTGAGACACACAAAACACACACACACATGCGCACACACATACACACACACACACACAAACACAGACACACACGTACATACTCTGTAGTTGGATGAATACATCAGAGACACAGGAATAATATAATATGCAAGATACTGTAAGGACGTTGAATGGAAAATATGAATATATTGTACAATAATAAAAATGACTACATTGGCACAGGCATATATATATATATATATATATAATATAATATAATATAATATAATAATAATATAATAATATATAATATAATATATTTTATAATTTTATTTTTTTCTTCTTTTCATTTCTTCAAAGCGATGTTATACGACAGTCTCCCATTTTTTTGACACAGGTCTTTGTGTGTGTGTTGAACTCTGCAAGGTCTTTCTGGCTACAGAGGTTGGGTAGAAATACCTTTTTTTTCTTAAGAAAGGTTCTTTTTTTTAGAATGACTTCTTTGTGATCCCGTTATATCTAATTGCTATATTTTCTTGAGTGTTGTGCTTGTGTTCTGAAGCAGAGTCCCAACCTCACCAAGGCCGACTCTGCTAGTGATTTGATTCTCAGCATGGCGCTGAAGTCTGGAGTTTCTCCCGCTCTCCCTGTGAACAACAGTGAACACTCAAATTGGAACATGGCATCTTTTTTTCTGCGTTTACAATAGATTATGTTTCATCATAGTCTATTTGTTTGTTCAACGAAAATGAATATTTTCTTTTTGGACATGGTGGTTTCATCCATAACAGTCATTTTTTTTGTCTGAAATAGGTCAGTATAATCACAACAGAGAGGGATGGACAGTCGCTGTAAAAAGGAAATCAATAGAGCTATCTATTTGTCGTAAACCAGGCCAGCGTGATTTTTCTCAATTTTTTCTCCCCACTGTATTTTTTCTCTCTCTCCCACACAATATGACAGGCCCTCATTTTTCAGTAAAAGCATTATGTCTGCTATTTTGTCAAATTGCAAATGGCCTTTGTAAATGCACTTTCTTTGCATAAGTTTCTCAGTACGGAGGGGTTCTTTATCACCTCCTGGGGCTCCGGCGAGAGTGAAAGGAGAAGTGTGGTGTGTGGACCGATGGGAGGGGGGGGGTCAGCAGCTCTTTGTGGGGCGGCGGTGTGGGGGAGGGGGGTCTCTCTTTGTGGGCTGTTTAATCTGGTTCCTCTCGGGTGGCTCTGCTGTTTGGGGGCGCCTGCGCCGGAGCGGGAAGGGGCCTCGTCAGCTGTCCCTCGGCCCCTGGCCCTTTTGTGTCGCACGGGGACCTGAAAAGGCCCTGCCTCGGACGCGCTGTCAGAGCGGGAAAACGGGAGTAAGTGACATGTGACAAGGACACAATGCTCGGATAGGCCGGCTAACGTAAGTGGCCCCATCTGCTGCGGGCGATGTCCCCTCCCGTCCGCCCCAGGTGAGGAGGGCGGGGTGGAGAGGAGCGGGGTTCGGTACAGAAATGGCAATACCGGGCTGGGCTGCTGGCGGGGGCCGGGGGCCGCCACACGCTCTCACAGAACCAGGGGCGGCCTTCGAGCGAGCGAGCGAGGGAGTTATCCGTCACTCGTCAGGTTTCCGTCGGCTCGGCAGTTTTGCGCGGCGCCGCGCGTGCGGAGGCAACGGCCGGACCGGAGCGGCGGAAGGTTTGATTCATGGAGGGGAGACGGAGGCGGAGGTCACCGAGCTCGGAGGATGTGATGATCCTGAGCGATGCTGACGGGGAGGCTTGAAGATGGGCGCCGTAATTAAATGTCCTTGTGCCATCATTAACTTCCTCTGGAGGAACAGGGGGGTGGGGGGTGCACAGGCAGGCTCCCCTCCTCTAACACACACACACACACACACACACACACACACACACACCAGGCGGACTCCCCTCCTCTCCTCTCCTCTCATGCACACACACACACACACACACACACACCACATACACCAGGCTCCTCTCTCTCTCTCTCTCTCTCTCACACACACACACACACACACACACACACACCCCAGGCTCCTCTCCTCACACCCTACCCCCTCAGCATCTATCGCGGCTCCGCTGCTGTCTGGCCTCTGTCTGAAGGAATATTGTGTATATAACAGACAATGTGGAATTGTAGAGAGAGGTTTTTGTGATTTGAGCATTACTCTTCAGGCCAATAGATTTACATAGAAACAAAATCAGACGGAGCTAGTTCAAGCTAATAAACATCATTATTGTGTTCATGATTTTGTTAATTAAAGATACAGAAAAACATCACCTACTGAATCTGACAAGAAATCAAACAGCTGATCTTCCCATGATCCTACACATTGATTGGATTGGATTTGATCCGAAAACTCCTGTTTTTTCCCCCCGCTGTTGTAGTTTGTGCTTCTGAGGCTGTGTGGTGTGTGAACAGAGGAAGTTAGCCCAGATCATTAAGATTCTCCAGATAACAAGAACGCAGGTTTCCACGCCTGAGCATCAGAGGATCTCCAGACATCAAAGGCAGGTTCTCATTCCACCGTGTCTGCTACAGAGGCCAGGAACCAGGAGCGGGAGAAACGGAATCAGGAAAATAAGGTAGAGAGAGAGGGAGAGAGAGAGAGAGGGAGAGTGAGAGAGATAGATAGAGAGAGAGATAGAGGGAGAGAGAGGAAGAAAGAGAGAGAGGGAGAGAGAGAGAGAGAAAGAGAGGGAGAATGAGGGAGGGGGAGAGAGAACGAGAGGGAGAGAGAGAGAAAGAGAGAGAGAGGGGGGAGAGAGAAAGAGAGTAAGAAAGAGACTGAGAGAGGAAAAGAGTGAGGATGAGAGAAAGGGAGAGAGAGAGAAAGTGAGAGAGAGAGAGAGAGAGAGAGAGAGATGGTTATTTTACCTGCTCATGTGTCATGATGTGACATGATGCTTTATAATGTGTTTGTAGCTCCTCCTGTATAGTTATCCTCCTCTCTGATGAAGTGGAGCCTCTCTAATGAGGCTGGCCTGACTGCAGGTTGGCTCACTTTAAAGATCACCTTCATTTCTCAGCCCACGGTCATTATAGTGTGCTCCTGACTAATTTTCTCTAAGGCTTTAGACGTGTTTCCTACCTTTATAAGATGCACATACTGCACAAAAAAAGTGAATTGTGTGTATCTGGATTTGTATTCAATTAAAATATAAAATAATGAATTTTCATTCTGATATATTTCCAGTTCTACTCTTTAACAGACCAGTATATTACTATAAAGATCCTGCGATGGTAGACGTCTCTCTAGTATTATTATCTCGTAGTATCATTATGTGTCTGTAGTTACAGCAGAGCCATTATGCAGCGTGTATTAACTGTAGAGAGATATATACTGTTACCCAGTATTGACTGTAGAGAGATATATACTGTACTGTTACCCAGTATTGACTGTAGAGAGATATATACTGTTACCCAGTATTGACTGTAGAGAGATATATACTGTACTGTTACCCAGTATTGACTGTAGAGAGATATATACTGTTACCCAGTATTGACTGTAGAGAGATATACACTGTTACCCAGTATTGACTGTAGAGAGATAAACGAGATATATACTGTTACCCAGTATTGACTGTAGAGAGATATATACTGTTACCCAGTATTGACTGTAGAGAGATATATACTGTTACCCAGTATTGACTGTAGAGAGATATATACTGTTACCCAGTATTGACTGTAGAGAGATATACACTGCTACCCAGTATTCACTGTAGAGATATATATACTGTTACCCAGTATTCACTGTAGAGATATATATACTGTTACCCAGTATTGTACTGGATTACAGAATCAAGGTTGACTCACAAGACAGAGTAGCATTATCCCTTAATCCTGTGTTTTGCTTTCAAATAGCTTTTATACACCTAATCTTCACAAGTAGAACGACAAACAGGAATACGGAGGTAGGTGTTTAAATGTGCATTACCTGTGGTGTTAAAGCCGTAGGCTTATACTGACTTAAAGCGGCTCTATGGTCCATGCAAGAGCAGAGGATGGTGTGTTTGGTTGTGCTGGTATTTCTGGAAGACTAGCAGACCTTGTGTGATAAACCTCTCCTAGGTTGAGACAGGTGGAGGAGACTGGGAAGTTCTCAGAGAGAACCCTTGTTTCTGTCGTTGAGCCAGATTCTCCCTTCCTGTGATTTTAGACCAGTTCTTCATATCATTTCTCAAATATCAATTCCCCTATCAAACCTCAAACATTCTGTGGTACTCTGACGACCTTACGGTGGTTTTTGTGACAGCACTCCGTGATTCCTTCATGGTTTCGCGCTTCTGGGCGAGTTTCTGTGGTTATTACCCCGACATGCCAAGAGTTCACTTCGCAGTAGGACGAAGTCGACAAGCGGCGAGCCGGCCACGCCTCCGGCCTCCGGCCTCCGTGGCGTCGGCAGGCACGCGGTGCTGGACGGCCTCCCCGCCACTGATCTCAGGCCAGGCCAGGCCTGGCCCGGTGTCCGTCCGTCCGCTGGGTCCGCTGGCTCTGCTGGACCCAGAGGAAACTTAAAGGTACTGTGAAAGACTAAAAGTGGGCCAGCCGGCGCCGCAGCCTCCCGGTGACCTAGCCCGTTCCGAGGGGTCCGGGTACGGAGCGATGACAGGACTCCTCCTCTGAGGAGTGCATTACTAATGTGCGGGGGTTGCGCGTGGGAGCGCGCCCGGTGATGAATCGCTCCTCTGTATCCGTGGCATCCTCATAAGTCAAGAGTAAAAGTGTTCGGAGCGCGCTCGCTAAAAGGGCCCCTCCCTCTGTCCAGCGCGGAGGAACTCCAGCAAGGCCCAGCGGAAGGGAGGGGCAGGGGGGTAAGCGCTGTGTGTGCAGCGCATAGCCTAAAGATCTCCCTCAATCTTAAAGAAAAAGCCACTCCCTCTGGTGGGTCACTTGTTTTTGTAGAGTGCCGTGAACTCTGGGAAGAGTAACTTTCACGCTTGAGCAGCGCTCTCTTTAATAAACGAGCGTAACCTATACCGCAGTTGGTCTGGACCGTCTCAGCGGGCGGCGCGTCTACCTTTAATGTTACACAGGGAACATTGAATGTGTTGGTTTAAGCTGAAGCCGTCTTCTCGGGAGGTTTGGTGCGCCGAGCAGTCGCAGGAACAGACGAGGCCTCATCACTCACACCCACGTTTCTAGTCAGAAGTGCTGGGAGAATGAATGTGAGGAAAGTCATCAATCCCCTCTCCAATTTTAGGAAACAATTGCATGAAATTGCATCACGAAATAAAGGATTTTTTGATTTGAGCAGATGTAGAGAAAAGCTTTGTACATCCTCGTTTGTGTCTCTGTGCTTCTTCTCCCCTCCAGCCAGAAGGTTAACTATTTTAGTTTACACGCTCGCCTCCCCCAGGCGCCATGTTGCGCTATATCGGTGATGTTGGGGGAGTGTGTAGCATTTGACGCCAGGTGATACATCACACACTCCAGGGGGTCTCCCTGGAATGTTCCTCAATAATGAAGTTCATTCGTTAACTTCCGCCTCGAAAGGCCAAGTTCCCCTGCTGGCCTCTTCAGCAGCCATGGCGGCTCTCAATGCCATCGCCCCACCAAGGCAGAGAGAGAAACACATAATCATGCTTTTCCCCATGACAGGCTCTGTCTCCGCCTCCGCCGAGTGTGAAGAATAAGCAGGCCCATTACCAATCCCTCATGCCTGGTTATGGCCATAATTATCACAGGGAAAATGACCTGCTCTGTTTGGTCTGCCATTGGGGGGGGGGGGGGGGGCGTCCCTAATCACCTCCTTGTGGTCCGCCTCCTCCATTCTACACTTTTCTCCTCTCCTCTCCTCTCCTCTCCTCTCCTCTCCTCTCCTCTCCTCTCCTCTCCTCTCCTCTCCTCTCCTCTCCTCTCCTCTCCTCTCCTCTCCTCTCCTCTCCTCTCCTCTCCTCTCCCCTCCTCTCATCTCCTCTCCCCTCCCCTCCTCTCTCCTCTCCCCTCCTCTCCTCTCATCTCCTCTCCCCTCCCCTCCCCCCCTCTCTGCTCCTACCCCCTCCTCTCCTCTCCCCTCCTCACTCCTCTCCCCTCCTCTCACCTCCTCTCCACTCCCCTCCTTTCTCCTCCTCTCCCCTCCTCTCATCTCCTCTCCCTTCCCCTTACTGCCCCCCTCTCCCCTCATCTCCTCTCCTCTCCCATTCTCTCCTCTCTCCCCTCCTCTCCTCTCCTGAGGGTAATGTAGATGGAGCTGGTTTGGGGGAATCTTGCCAGTTCATTAGAATTCACAGGGTTCCAGGTCCCTGCCTAGCCAGGCTAAGCCTCTCACACAGGCTGGCATGCCTGCTATAATCTCTCACTCTTTCTCTCCTCCTTCCCCTGCTTATGTTGCCCCCCCCCCCCCCCCTCTCTCTCTCTCTCTCTGTCCCCCCAAACGCATCTTTACTTAAAAGAGACTCGGAGCAATTCATTTCAAAACTATTGAAATGTATTGATTTATTGGGATTTGGAAGTTGTCTGTTCTATTAGACTTCCCTGTGTATGTCTGTGGTAGGCAGCTCTTCACCTCAGTTAAAATGCACTATGTGAACCCCTTTGAGAGATATTTTGTCAATAATGTACATATTGAATTGAATAATTCACGTGGCAACGTTTGTGGGACCACACACCTATTTCTCTGTGATGGGATAGTTGTTTTATCTTGATCAAATGAAAAGCCAGTTCTGTACTGCATCTTCTGAAACTCTGAAGCCTCACTCATATTACAACAGCTGAGACCTGTGCAGAGATAGAGTGGCGGACCTGGCGTTGCTCCTCCATCAAAACCCAACAGAACCATGAAAGCAACCACAACCTCTTTCTGGAAAAGAGCTACAGTCTAGCTGTCCGATGCTTTCAGTTAGACGAGGTCGAAAGTGTGGTTGAATGCTTATCAAACTCTGCACTGCCAAGTGTCTCCATCCTTTGAATACCTGAACCGGTCTAAATTTGGAGCGCACACGCAATCCCTGCAAAGATTGTTCTAGGCCACTGACATTTTTGTTATTGTTTATTATTATGACGCAAAGCTCTTTGAAATGAGCAATCAAAATCTTTTGTCAAAGACAGGTTCTGGACTGTTCTAATCTTTGTATTACACCAAAGGCCTTTGTGTGAGCAGAATCTAACAAATCAAACTACTTCAATAGGAACATTTTATCTGGGAAATACTGGAAAGTCTACTTATTCTATCAGAGAATGAATGAATGACTGTGACAGAATTTCAGGGGTCCTGACAGGTAATTGTACCTGTTAGTTCTCCAAGGCTTTTATCTTGCCCCTTTTTGGACTACAGTATATCAGATGTGTGTGTGTGCGTGTGCATGTGTGTGTGTGTGTGTGTGTGTGTGTGTGTGTATGTGTGTGGGTGTGCATATGTGCACGTGCGTGCTTGTGTGTGTGGGTGTGCGTATGTGCGCGTGCGTGTATTGGTGTGTGTATGTGCGCGTGCGTGCGCGTGTGTGTGCGTATGTGCGCGTGCGTGCATGTGTGTGTGTGTGTGCATGTGTATGAGCGGAGCTGGGCTGTCTAGGGGTGGGGCATATGGAGAGCTGTGTACAGTCCAGTCCCTCATGGAGAGACGTCATCCTGACCGGCGCCCGGCGCCACTCTGCTCAATTACCCACAATGCCTCCTGCAGGTAGACACAGTCAAACTCCTTTTCAGGCACGGTGACATACGCACATGTATTTCTCTAAACGCTGCGTGATCAAACTTCAACCTCACTTTAAAAACGCAGCTCTCCGCTCACCTGAAAAAGACCCTCCTCCACTCTCTTTGAAGTAGACATTCCCTTTGTTGTCTGCACTGTGATTTATTGAAGTTGTCCCCACAAGTGGAAGAGCCAGGAAATTGCCTGGAATGGCTCTAAATTGGTTTATGATTGTCTCGTATGAGGTCGCTGGCGTTCCCGCTTGATATTATGCCCTCCACTCTTTGGAATTTATATTAAATTGATCTGTACTGTTTCAGATTGCCTTTTGGACCTTGTTAATTCTACTGCAGCTCAGGGTTGACAATCCCCCCCCCACACACACACACACAAACACACACACCATCCACCTCACCATATGGAGGGGAACGGCGCCTGCTCTCCCCTCCTCTCTGACGAGGCGTCCATCATGGCGAGTTTATTTATTTATTTTCCCTAAACGCAGCGAGGTGGCGTGGCGTCCCTGCGCTCTGGCAGCGCCAGCGCCGGAGGAGACGCAGGCTTGGCGCCCGGTAGCGGAGGAGTTAAGGCGGTATCCGCCCCGTAGCGGAGGAGTTAAGGCGGCATCAGGCACGCGGTGATCCGCAGTGTGGGCTACTGACAGACTGCTAATGAGGCCATTATCAGCCCCGGTCCTCGCCTGTCCTCCGGGGGGCAGCGGCAGGCTCCTCCGCCGCCGCCACGCCGTTGAATCCCATCCCACAGGGCTAGTTTACAATAAATACATTTGCTTGAATTAATCAGAGGAGGAGAGCGGGACACTTGACCAGGCCGGCGTTCATGCGGAGTGTGTGGACCCCAGTGCCTGGTGCTCGACTCAGCTCTGCTTCTGGGCAGTTAGGGATGGGGGGGGGTGGCGGGGATGGGGTGGGGGGGACAACTCTGGGAGGAGACAGGACGAGAGATTGATTGGTATCGTAACCCTCCTTGTCATGGCATGCGCTGTGAATAACATACCTGCAAGGACAGACGCGTTCAACCCACATTGATTAAAAGGAAGGTATTGATTCAAGCACGCCAGCATTTCGACACCCAGACGTTCTGTGGGTTAAGTCAATGTCCTAATGAGTTGAGTAGCACCAGTATCGGCGTTTTGTCCCGGGTAATTGCCTGGTGGTCAGGAGAGTAGATCGTCAAGTGCGGAGGAAGTGGCCTTTCAGGCACCGGCAGGCCCCAGGACACAGCGACGCTCTGTTCCCATATACACCGGAGCGCAGACGGAAACAGTGTCCCTGTATCGACAGTACAGTGTGGTGTGCTAGTGTAGACCCACACTGGAATGTGCCCAGGTTTCTGCTGGGGTTAGCTACAGTCTCAGGTATCTGCTGAGGTTAGCTACAGTCTCAGGTGTCTGCTAGGGTTAGCTACAGTCTTAGGTGTCTGCTAGGGTGAGCTACAGTCTTAGGTGTCTGCTAGGGTTAGCTACAGTCTCAGGTTTCTGCTGGGGTTAGCTACAGTCTCAGGTATCTTTTAGGGTTAGCTACAGTCTCAGGTGTCTGCTAGGGTTAGCTACAGTCTCAGGTGTCTGCTAGGGTTAGCTACAGTCTCAGGTACAGTATCTGCTGGGGTTAGCTACAGTCTCAGGTATCTTTTAGGGTTAGCTACAGTCTCAGGTATCTTTTAGGGTTAGCTACAGTCTCAGGTATCTGCTGGGGTTAGCTACAGTACAGTCTCAGGTATCTGCTGGGGTTAGCTACAGTACAGTCTCAGGTATCTGCTGGGGTTAGCTACAGTACAGTCTCAGGTATCTGCTGGGGTTAGCTACAGTACAGTCTCAGGTATCTTTTAGGGTTAGCTACAGTACAGTCTCAGGTATCTGCTGGGGTTAGCTATAGTACAGTCTCAGGTATCTGCTAGGGTTAGCTATAGTCTCAGGTACAGTATCTGCTGACGTTAGCTACAGTCCAGAGGAGGGAAAGGTGACAGGGCCACTGTCAGGCCTGGGGAGAGTGGGGGATGACGACCAAACCATTTGTGTTTTGGATCAGTACGGGCCAGCTGGCAGGGAGATACAGGCACAGAGGCCGGAGATTGGCCTTGCTAATTTTATTTATTTATTCATATCCATATAGCAATCCATCCAGACCAGTATCTTATCTTACCCCTGTCTGTATACTGTATAGAAATTGTGTAAATTATTGTGTAATTTGTACATTTTTAATTTGTAAATTGAGTATATTGAGTTATTGAGTAAGTTTATCTACATTGAGCATAATCTTGGAGCCAGCAGCAACATTTCACTGTAACCGTACACAGGGCTGAAAATGAACACCTGCCACCGGCCAAATGCAGGTAAAATGTCCAATTGGCGACTAGATTTCGGAAGGCTATCTGAAGAAAATATAATTGGCCGGTAGATTTTTTCATCTACAGTCCCCCTGGCAGGTGACTCACCGTGAGCCAAAAAGTTAATTTTCACCCCTGACTGTACATATACAGTACATTACAAGTGACAAACAAAGAAATCTTGAATCTTGAATCTATGTGTTACAGTAGCTCTCCTACAGTAATACTGGTATACTGGATAATATCAGGCCAATATTTGCATTTTGTACCATAGCAGGATATATCGGCATTGACATATCGGATGCCAATATTTCAAATTGTATTTATTTTTTAAACTCTTAAGTAGTCAGTAGGAAGCTTAAAGTGTTGTGTAAGTGTAAGTGTTTAAAATGTAAAATAGGGTAAACGGTAAACATGGCTGCCTAGAATGAAAGACAGGTACACAGACAGTGGAATCAGATGGCTTTTAGGGTTTGCTACATTAATTATTATTATTAAAATCTTTAAGAGAGAGAGAGAATGATATCAGACTATCAGCCAGCCTTCCTGTTCCCCAAAATTTTGGAATCAGTATCTGAGAATATTCATGTCGAACGACCTACTGGCTAACTTCAACCTTAGCATTTTCTCTAACACTGTTGACTGATTTCAAAGGGGAAACATCATTTTACAACAGTTCACAATCTCTTTTCCTGTTGGTTGATCTGCAGACTGAATGTGGTTTGTCAAATATTACAGTGTCCTGTCTGTATCAGTGGTTTACATAATATTACAGTTCACTGTATCAGTGGGTGATTTCAAACAAAGTCTTCTCCCTACAGTAGGTTTTACAAAACTCACTCTTTCACGTTCACACCCCCACACCTCACACATTGTAATCAAAGAAACTCAGACACTCCTCCTACTCTCTCTTTCATACACACACACACACACACACACACACACACACACACACACACACACACACACACACACAGATGAACAATATAGATGTTCCACTCCTCTAAGATAACCAATCTGCAGACTAAACTCTTATTATCAGACCAGTCATCTGTGTGCAGCCTGGAATGTATGTGTGTGTGTGTGTGTGTGTGTGTGTGTGTGTGTGTGTGTGTGTGTGTGTGTGTGTGTGTGTGTGTGTGTGTGTGAGTGTGAGTGTGAGTGTGTGTGTGTGTGTGTGTGAGGTCAATGAGGGGGCTAAGACGTACTGTTCTATAAACAGAGGTTTAAGGCAGCAGCAGCAGCTCCTGTAGCTAGCTGTCCGCTGGTTTGGTTGGAGACTGAAGCGTACGTTGTTTTCAGACAGCGACCACAGGGTGACAGTTTACCCCGGCCCCGCAGGAGCGCGGGGTCGTGAGTCATCCAGAGAACTCCGGGGGCCTCGTGGTCGAAACACCCCAGCCTGCGAACGACAAAAAAAAAAACAGTCTGAGATATGATTACCACAACCGTTTTTTTCTCACTCGTCTGTACGCGCGGCACGCCTCATTTGATGAAATCCGCCGCCAAATTCTATTGTGTTCATTAGATAGTGTGCGGCGACAGAACACAGTTGACATAACATGAGTTAATGTGTTTATAGTGCGATAATGGATCATGCTAGGGGTCCTCATGAAACGCCTTCATTTACTAGATTTATGGCGCTGGCACAAGGGTGCTCATTTGCATATGATATTATGTAGCGTGCTGTGGGTTTTCCCCCGTTGGAGACGATATCCATTGGTTGGCATTTCTTATGAGACTGGATAACTGAGGACGTGTTGTGAAAACATGCACTCAGTATTTGATATATATATAAAGTATATACTGTAGTAATAATCTAGGCTTGGGGTTGAATGGATATTTTGTCTAGACTGATTTTAGAAAAAAAAAAAGAAAAAAAAAAAGTACGGTAATGTGCATTCTAGACATAAACAGATGCTTTTTGACGCCTGAAAATAAAGCTGTGAAGTGTTTTTGCGTTTGTCTCGAGATATGAGTGCCAGCTTATTCATGGAGATTCCAAATGAAGCTGGGTCATTGGCCAAGGCTGGATGGCACTAAAACCAGAATATTGTATCAGAGAGTGCCAGCTGGTTAAGGGTCTGAGCAGATTATCATACGAGAGAGGAAGAGAGAGGGGGTTGGGTTTGGAGGGAGAGAGAGACAGGGGGAGGAGAGAAAAGGAGAGAGGGTGGGCCGAGGGAGAGATATATGGGGGGGAGAAAGAGACGGGGGAGAGAGGGTGAGGGAGCAGGAGAGAGGTGGGGGGAGGGGGGTAGATAGAACTTCATCCTTTGGTCGCCGTGGGGGTGGAGGAGATCAGCCGACGTCTTCGTCACTATCTCCCCTTCCTCACCTGCCAGCACGGCATGCGAGAGGAAGGAGGGGGAGGGTGTGTGTGTGTGTGTGTGTCCCATGGAGAGGTCAGGGGAGAGGACGGCCCCACTGCTGGTCTCACACATCTGGAGGCACGCTGATCTCTCCTATCTACAGACGGTAGGAGAGGAGAGGAGGAGAGAGGGAGGCGGACAAGAGGGGACGGCTGCCAGGACTGAGCCCCGGGGAATTATAGAGCCTCTCATCCCATCCATCTCTCTCATCCCATCCCTCTCTCTCATCCCATCCCTCTCTCAATACCCTAGTCTACTATATCACCCTCCCTCATTTTCAGTAGTATACCCTCCCTCATTTAGTATGTATATCAGTACCCTAGTCTAGTATGTATATAAGTACCCTAGTCTAGTATTTCACCCTGCCTCTTTCAATACCCTTGTCTAGTATATCACCCTCCCTCATTTAGAATGTAAAGCAGTACCCTAGTCTAGTATATCACCATCCCTCATTTAGTATGTACTGTATATCAGTACCCTAGTCTAGCCAGTAGTCCTCTTATGAAGCATTAGTTAATAGGTGATAAGGTCCTGATAAGATGTTAATTAACATTAGTATGTGTTAATAAGACATTTACTGTATAAGTGTTATACTAATAGCATTATACATGTACATAGTTAGATTATAAGCCATTCATAAACAACTTGTTAACTGTTTATAAACTGCTTAAGAACATTAATAAAAGCCTTATTAGTTTCTTATCCATACTTACTACTGTACCATTAATTATGCACTTCTTGACATTTATGAGACTTGTAAGAACATTATTACAATTAAAATCAGTTTCTTATACATACTTATTAGCCGTTAATAATGCACTTATAATGCATGTTACTATGCATTTTGCAGGTACCGGATTTAAAGTGAGAACAGTGCCTTATTGAGGTTAATAAGACCTTTATTATGCACTTTTGACCAATACAAAGTATCTGCGTTGTGTATTTTTTATTGCAAATTAACGGTGGATTTGAACCCAGGTCTCCTTCTGGAAAATATTTTTTCTAACTAGCTACGCCACCAACAAGCTAGCTTTTTGGTGATGCAGCTGGACATATACCAGTGGAGTGAGTCACTCAATTACACTCATCCCCCTAAACTCACTCCATATACTATAGCTAGCTTTTCGGTATCCTGGTTAGAATGATGCACAGGTTCAAACCCCCCACTGTGCAATAAAAATACACAACGCAGATGAGTTCGCAATCGGTCACAAGTGGATAATAAAGGGTTTATTAACCTTAATAAGGCACTGTTCTCACTTAAGATCTGGTAGCTGCAAAAAGCATAGTTACATGCATACATGCATAATTAATGGATAATAAGTATGTCTAAAAAACTAATATGGCTTTCATTAATGTTCTTAAGCAGTTTATAACCCGTTAATAATATTATAATCTAAGAATAAACATGTTTATAATGCTATTATTAACACGTATAAATGTCTTAACACACATTAATGTTAATAAGCATATTATGGGACCTTATTACCTATTAACTAATGCTTAATAAGATGACTTTTATATAAAGTGTTACCCCCCTAGTCTAGTATGAATATCTGTACCCTAGTCCAGTATGCATATCTGTACCCTAGTCTACAGTGTATGCATATCTCTACCCTAGTCTAGTATGCATATCAGTACGCTAGTCTAGTAGGTACTGTTTATCAGTACCCTAGTCTTGTATGTATATCAGTACCCTAGTATAGTATGTATATCAGTACCCTAGTCTAGTATGTATATCAGTACCCTAGTATAGTATGTATATCAGTACCCTAGTCTAGTATGTATATCAGTACCCTAGTCTAGTATGTATATCAGTACCCTAGTCTAGTATGTATAGCAGTACCCTAGTCTAGTATGTATATCAGTACCCTAGTCTAGTAGGTATATCAGTACCCTAGTTTAGTAGGTATATCAGTACCCTAGTCTAGTAGGTATATCAGTACCCTAGTCTAGTAGGTATATCAGTAGGCTACCCTAGTCTAGTACAGTAGGTATATCAGTACCCTAGTCTAGTATGTATATCAGTACCCTAATCTAGTATGTATATCAGTACCCTAGTCTAGTATGTATATCAGTACCCTACCCTAGTCTAGTACAGTAGGTATATCAGTACCCTAGTCTAGTATGTATATCAGTACCCTAGTCTAGTATGTATATCACCCTCCCTCATTTTCTTGGTAAATTCCTTTCCTCCATTTGTTCATTTTTTCCTCTCCCCTGCTTCCCCCTCGCTCCCTCTCTTCTCTCTCTCTCTGTCTCTCTGTCTCTCTCACTCTCTCTCTCCATATCCATTACATCCCGGCTAAAGAAGGAGAGAACCCAGAGAGAAAGGGAGCGTCTCATGGAGGAGAGAGCGTCTGATGGCAGCGCTGTTATGACTTTACTCTGGCGCTGAGCGACGGCTGTGTGGAGATAGCGAGAGCGTGCTGTGTCTAGCGAGCCTTCAGACACACGGCTCTGGCTGCAATCAGCAGGAAAGGGGCCAGATTCCCTGCCTGGGCTCTCAGCGCCCCCACTGGCTGCCTGCTGTGCCAATCAAAGCAGGGGAAGGGGGCGGGGAAGCGGGCGGACATTAGCGCTGATGTCACAGTCACATGGATTCTGGTGTGGTCATGCTCGGAGGCTGGGAGACAGAGCTGCGCTGCCCAGCTGCTGCTGAGACAGCGGGACACGGCTCTGCGCTGGTACTAGTGCTCTCTTATGGACCCGGAGCTTAATGATGTATTTTGTGATTTCAGCTATGAAAGGTAAGAGACAAAGAACGCGGGCCGATCCACCACAGCTCACAGGGCAGCGGGCGTAACAAGTAGGGGGGGTGAGGGTTCGCCTATTCACAGCCTGACAACTCTCTCCTTTTCAGACGCTTGCAAGGGAAGACTGTGACAGAGTGAGAGAGAGAGAAGGAGAGAGAGAGAGAGAGAGTATCAGGAGAATGTTTCTGAGTCTGAGTGTGTTTATTGCCAGGATATCAGGCAATGGCAATATATCTTTTCTTTTTTTATGCTTGAACAACTACCTTTATTAATTCAGTGAGGAAAGTTAGACATTTCTGGCCAGGTTTTCAACTCCTGTAGTGGGCTGTTGGGTTTTTCTTTAAGGGAGTTCTAGTGGTGTGGGATTTCTCTGTGCTGGGCTTGTGGGGTGATGTCGAAACCAGAGCCGGTGTGGTCCCTCAGACTGATGTCTTTCTGATGAGAGTAGCAGATTGTAGCTCCTGAGGTAGTTCTGAGTTCTTGGCGTGGGTTTCTGGAGGGAGGGAGGGGGGGGGGGGTCTCCGCGTCTCTCTTCGCGGGTCTTAATCCTGTTGTTCCAGTCCAGAGGATGTGTCTGCTCAGAGGAGACTGGGAGACGTGTATGCCTCAACGTTGAACGTGGGCTCGCAGACAAGACGACAAGGCACTGGCGCGGCTGGCAGACTGTGATTCTTTGAGTTGATACCGTTGTGTGTGTGTGTGTGTGTTGTGTTCCAGTGACCTATTTTTGGGGTAGTATACATGTGTGGCCATGGCAGTAAGGCAGGGTCCTCCCAGCCACGGTGATGTTGATCCTGCATGCTTAATCCCACCGCTCCTCCTACTGCTCCTACCCCCACCAGCTCACAGTTGCACGCATGCACGCACACACACACGCACACACACATAAACACTCACAAACACACACACACATAAATACTCACAAACACACACACACATAAACACTCACAAACACACACACATAAACACTCACAAACACACACACACACATAAACACTCACAAACACACACACACACACACACACACACACACATAAACACTCACAAACACGCACACACACACACACCAGATACATAAACACACACACACACGCACACAGACAGGCATATACAGTACACACACAAAGAAAAAAACAAACACACACACACACGCATATGCACACATACACATGCACACACACACACACACACACACACGCACACATCATTACTCCCTTTTTTAACATCAACACTTAAAGACACACACACTCCATGCATTCACATTTATTCTCACATACAAATTAAAGACTCATTATTATATGTACTGTACACACACATGCACATAATATTATCGAAATATATGTGCACTTACTCACATGCATACAGTCATGCATGCACACACACACACACACACACATACATTCACTCACACAACGCATTCACACAAAATAGGCCTGGTGAAGTGTAGGCAGCTGTCAGTATTGATCATGTTCAGTGTGTCGGGGACGGGGGTGCTGATTGGATCCCAGCATTGCTTCTCTGTCTCTGCATCGTTACACACATGCCCAACCTCTCAGCTGACATGTTGGATGTACGGTATGGTATTCTGAAATCACTGAACTCCTTTATTAATGTGGAAATAATGCACTACTAATATGTGACGATTTGAAATTGAAATAATGCAGCGTGTTGCAGCACGAATATTTGTGATGCGATACTGTGTTATTTCAATTTTGAAATGTTCACATATTAGTTAAACCATGACATCCACCATTTCTAGAATGTATCAACATAACAAATTTGAGCTTTATTTTTTAATTGTATCTAATAAATCCCCTGGTCTGTACCTGACTAGGCTGGGTTGGTTGGCGAGGCTGAGGTCATGAGGCTGGCTCTCCGTCAGTCAGGGGGGGCTCTGAGAGAGAGAGAGCTGTGTGTGAAACTCTCTCTCTCGATACCGTCCATCACAATACGTTAGCAGGCCGTGAGAGAGAGGGAGAGAGAGAGCGAGCGAGGGAGAGAAAGAGAGAGAGAGAGAGATTGCCTAGTTCACAGTCATGAGGGAGAGTGACAAGCTTGTAACGTTAAGGCAGATATGAACACGACCCTCTGACCTACTGTCCTCCATGTGACCGTCATGTAGAGGACTCCAGCTCCAGAGGACCACATTGAATCTGGACAGGTTTTAACTGGGCTATGATAGTACTTTTAACTAGGCTATGCTATTTGTTCATGCGTTGAAAGTGTAATATTTTCCTAGATACAGGATATATATATATATACAGGAGATGTATTGAATCCATGCGCCTGCACTTCCCCCTGTCCAGATTTGTTCATCTTAATTCATTAAGGTGAAATTTACTCTTAAAGGAGGTGAAGTATTTCCCTATACTGTAGATAAATAATCCCTCAGTAGGATAACTCTGGAATGAGCCAGAGAACAGAGGAGACAGCTATTGATATTTATGCTATAAGAGAATAATGTCCATTGTGTGCACCTCGGTAGACCTCCTCTATCTCTCTCTCTCTTCCTCTCTCTCCCTCTATCCCTCCCCCCACTCCTACCCCTCTCTTCTCTCCTCCTCTCTCCCTCTCTCTCCCTCTTTCTCTCTCTCTCCCTCTATCCCTCCCCCCACTCCTACCTCTCTCCCTCTCTCTCTCTCTCTCTCTCTCTCTATCCTCCCAGCCCCACCACCGCCTCTCCAGTACCTAATTACCTGTAATGGAAACATCCCTCTCATTATCCCATGCAAATTAGTCAGCCTACTCAGCACAATTAAGGTGTAAATTCCAAATATTAATTACATAATTTAAGAAAGACGTTTGATGTGCGAAAATACAGGGGGGGAAAGTATAAAGTGTGTTTCATCTATATTATAATTAACCCTTCATCAAGAGCACTAATACTGCCTCCTGAAATCGCTCCAAACATCGTCCAGTAATGGGGGCGGGTTGTGTGAATGCATGCAGGGCATCACTGTGGTTTTAGCGTGACTGTTAACCAGACTGAAGACGAGGGAAAGCCTCGTCGCCTCTCACAGCTGGTTCAATGGTGTGTTAACGAGGCAGTAAAGGTTCGCTGTAGGTTTGGTGCTGTGCGTCTTCTACCAATGGGCGAGTGAAGGGCCTCGTTTAGCGTGTGCTGCCGGACTCCCACACACCCCGCAGTAGAGGTCACCAAGACACACACACACAAACACACACAACGCAGCAAAGGTTAACAAGATCAGGTATTATCCAGTTATCGTCTGGGGACATGGAGACCCAGGGAGAAATCACCTCAGATTAAGGTGAAGGCAAAATAGAAGTCACCAGCCAGAATAGAAACTCAAAACAGAAGTCACCAGCTTGGGTAAAAAACAAGCCCTCTTTCCAGGTGAGGGTTTCCAGGTGAGGGGTCCAGGTGAGGGGTCCAGGTGAGGGTTTCCGGGTGAGGGTTTCCAGGTGAGGGTTTCCAGGTGAGGGGTCCAGGTGAGGGGTCCAGGTGAGGGGTCCAGGTGAGGGTTTCCGGGTGAGGGTTTCCAGGTGAGGGTTTCCAGGTAAGGGTTTCCAGGTGAGGGTTTCCAGGTGAGGGTTTCCAGGTAAGGGTTTCCAGGTGAGGGGTCCAGGTGAGGGTTTCCAGGTGAGGGGTCCAGGTGAGGGTTTCCGGGTGAGGGTTTCCAGGTGAGGGTTTCCGGGTGAGGGTTTCCAGGTGAGGGGTCCAGGTGAGGGTTTCCAGGTGAGGGTTTCCAGGTGAGGGTTTCCAGTTGAGGGGTCCAGGTGAGGGTTTCAAGGTGAGGGTTTCAAGGTGAGGGTTTCAAGGTGAGGGTTTCCGGGTGAGGGTTTCCAGGTGAGGGTTTCAGGGTGAGAAGGATATAGAGAACCTAAGCGGAAGCAGGAAGAGAAAACCCCCATGGGACCTTAAATCTGGAATTGTACATGTGTCAACGGCGAGAGACAAATAATTTATTGATTCCGGTTGAATTGTGCCATGACCATATACACATATGATGTGTGTCACTTTAAAACATAATTTTTACTCATCTCTGTTAACTCGCAAGTTAGGTTATATTAGCTAGCTGACATTGCACTCATTTAATAGCTGGTCCCACATGACAGTTCTTACAGAACTGACTAACTCTCCGTTTGCATAGCTGCAGCTCTCAACATGGCCAGACCAAGTGATTTTCCCCTATTTAATACCTTTTCCCTCCTTCTGGAATAACTGCTTTACAGTTTTCTGACAAAATGCAACTTACTTGACTTGCAAAATTATGTTTTATTTTGACAAACATCATATGTGTATGGTCATGGCACAATTCAAACACATTTTTGGGGGTTTCTCGCCATTGACTAGGGTACATATTATTTTCCGAAGCAAGGTCCCATGGGACGGCTCTTCCTGCTTCCGCTTAGGCACTCTGCCTCCTTCTTCATCTCTTCATCTCTATATGCATGTCATACATACAAATACTTTTTTGACATTTACCACTACATTTTGAATAAATGTGTACCCTTATTTTCTGTTTCTGTTTGAGAGCAAAATATCACAAAAAGAAATATTTGTATTGCTCATCTTATTTTTATTTCATAATAGTAGACACATAAGTACATAGTATTATACTGTATTCGTTCAAAATCAGGGACATGCTATTATATCATGTTTATCATATTCTCATTATTATTACTGTATTATTATTATTATTATTATTATTATTATTGTGTGTGTGTGTGTGAAGTGCTTGTGTGTGTGTGTTCATGTGTGTGTGTGCCTATGTATTTGGAAGTGGAGTGCCGTCCCCACAGGTTATTAAAATGTGTGAGCTGTGCCGGTGTGTGTGTGCCATGCCGGTGTGTGTGAGTTGTGCCGGTGTGTGTAAGCCGTGTCGGTGTCCTCGGCACACAGTGAGATGCAGGTGCTGCCTGCCTGGCTGCCTGTGTGGACGGACTGGTTAATGAGATATTGACTGGTCATCGAGAGCATGGATTTTTGATTTAGCTGCAGAGAGTCAAAGAGGATGAGAACGTGCAGTCTGGACAGATAAGGGAAAAGATGAGAGGAGGGGAGAGGAGGGGAGGAGAGAGGACGAGAGGGGGGAGGAGGGGAGGGGAGAGGAGAAGAGGGGAGAGGAAGGGAAAGGATAGGAGAGGAAAGGGGAGGAGAGGGGAGGGGAAAGAAGAGGAGAGAACATTACTCCTTTCTTAAAAAAACAAACATGTCCATACCCAGGCTTGTTGAGGATAGAGAAGGAGTAGGACAGAGAGTAGCCAATCACTAGACTGAACAGAGAGGAGATTGTGGTGGTGTCTCTGTCAATCCACACGAAAAACATAATCAAAGAGGGACCGTTTCAGTCACTATTTCTGGTCCGAATGGCAGAATGATTCACCAGACTATTTAGTGACAAGTTTATAAATCTGTTTCAGTAAATATCTCTCTTGTGTCCATACAGTGCAGCTGGTGTTATTGTGTGTTCCAGTGGTCGGATATGGCGTACGTTGTGGCCTGCTCTGTCCTCCTGATCCTCTCTGGACGGGACTAAGAACTTGATAGCACTTTTTTAGCGTTTTGTACCTTTTCCCCCCTCCTCTTTCCCCAGGAGGGCGGTCCACTGGCCTTTAGAAGTCGCATCAAAGAGGAAACGGAGGAGAAAAAGCATGATTGATTTTGTCCTATTGAGGTTCTGAGGGGTAAAGACACATGAGGAGCGAGCTGGCAGTGGGTCAGTGCTCTCTCTCCCACCAGAGACAGAGACAGAGAGAGATAGAAAGGCAGAGAGAGAAAAACAGAGATAGAGAGAAAGAAAGAAAGAAAGAAAGAAAGAAAGAAAGAAAGAAAGAAAGAAAGAAAGAAAGAAAGAAAGTAAGAAAGAAAGAAAGAAAGACAGAGATGGATAGAGATAGAGAGAGGGAGAGAGATAGAGAAGGGGGGGGGGGAGGGGGGGGGAGTGAGAGATATCCAGACAGAGCTGAGGTATCTCTCCCCAGACAGACCGGCCTCTCTGTCTGTCTCTCTCCCTCTCCCTCTCCCTCTCTCTCTCTCTCTCTCTCTCTCTCTCAGGCTGTTAGCATACGGTGGCTGTTAGCGTGGTGTTGCTGTTAGCGTAGCGTTGCTGTTAGCGTAACGTTGCTGTTAGCGTAACGTTGCTGTTAGCGTGGTGTTGCTGTTAGCGTAGCGTTGCTGTTAGCGTGGTGTTGCTGTTAGCGTAGCGTTGCTGTTAGCGTAACATTGCTGTTAGCGTGCTTCGTAACCCCGGCCCTTCTTCTCCCATGCCTGGGGAGGGGAGACGGGAACAGACATTGTGGTTCTCCTGCGTGCTACGCGGGGTCCGTTGTGACACATTAGCAGGGCCCTGCGTGACCGGAGATGACAGGTCAGGAGTGCTGACAGCGGTCGTCCCCATTCGGGAAATAGCAGGCCAGGGAGTAACGACGACAGTGAGTTTCAAAGGTGAGCAGCTAATGACGAACGGCAGAGGAGCGTCCGTGAGAGTCAGGTTCAACATCACTCCGTCTCGCCGAGGCCTTTTCAACCGCAGCAGGCCCAGGGGTAGAACGGGAGGGCCTGGGGGTCGAAGGTCACGGCAGGGTCGGCGCCCACTGCTCTCCTCTCCATGGAGAACCGGTCTGGCATTATAAACCTTTTGTTTTTGCCGGGGCGTGGGATGAAAAATGGAAGGCGGCAGGAATGTTGATGAGACGAGGGTGCAGGCAGCGCTAGCAGAGGTCGCCATAACACGCTCTCCGGGATATGTCTTGATTACAGACAGGTGGGAGGAGGTAGAGCACTTTGATTAGTTGCCCCTGCGGAGGCCATCGGGGGGATCACTCACAGCCTCTGATCAAACACCTGCACACATTCAACAACCCTCTCGCGATTAAGAGCTCCTCGACACTAGGGGGCGCTCTCCTAGTTGGGGCATTTCAAGCTCTCGAGACATGCATGGCGTCGCGGCGTGATCCCGCCCACCCCGTGAGCCTGTGTCGCGTGTTGTCGTCACGGCCCAGCAGAATGTAGCGGAGGGCAGTGGAACGCCTGCACAGGCCCTGGCGTGGAACCAGCCCTCAAGGTCACCACCGTCAGGCGCAGACTACCTCTCCAAGCTAAGCTGCGTGAGGAGCACATTTTTAATGAGATTAATTAATGAGATTTAATCAGAATAACTAACAAAGGGCACCATCCGCTTAGATCTGATTTGTATGCACATATATTTATTTGCAGTAAAAGAATCGCTGCTTCGGTGCTAATTTATAAGATGAAAGGTATTTGATGATGTTATGCGGGAGCGTTGAACACTTGAAATGGACGGGACAGAGGGCAGCGTGCTGTTTTTTTTAAAGAGCAGACCTTCTCTGAACCTCTCAGAGCGGCCAGTACTCCAGTCACCATGTTGACTCGCACAAGAAGATCAAGCAAGCGTTCCTCCCCGCCTTTCCCCGCGTTCCTCAGCACTTGAACTGATTAAGGAACTGGAAGACGCTGCATCCCAGAGCGATTGCTAAAAGGCTGTCACTGAGCCCGGTAATCTGGAGTTGGAGTGCAGCTGGCAATCACCCAACTCCAGCTCCTCCAAAGCTGCAGAGTTGTTTGTTGTTGTTTTCAAGTTGTTTTTTGGGGGGTGTTGGGGGGGGGGTTGGCGTTGGCGTCTTTGATCCCCCCGGGCTCGGTGTTCCGGGTGTTTCTGGATGACAGCCCCTCCCCGCGCTGAGGCCGGGTCCTCGCCAGCCCGGCTCTCCGGATCCGCCCGGCGCTCCAGCCCCCGCCACCACGTGTGGCGTCAGCACCCCCCCCCCCCCCCCACCGCTCACGGCCCCAGGAAGCACTCATTATCAACCTCTTACGGCAGCCCAGAAGAAGCAGAAGAAATTATCGCCATTCCGATGTGAAAAAACGACAACAACAACAAAAGCAGCTCTGTGCTAATTTCCAGAGGTCCCAGACCCCGACGCAGAACAAACAACGGAGATATAGACTGACAGATAGATCGAAAGAAAATTGCTCCTCTGTTGCTTAAAGAGAACTCATTTTGTGGGAGTGTCTTTCAACAGTTTGAGAGAGTGCTTTGCCGTTTAATTGATCTAATTCTCTGTGAGACGAATGGAATTTTCCTGCGAGAAGTTGGCACGGCTGCTCTGTTTGCTTGAAGGGATCTGTCGCTAAGCTACCAATCGTCAGCTGTCTTCTCCAGGTCTTGTTATTGGCAGGAGGTTCAGGGGCGTGGGCCCCCCCTTCCCCCCTCTGTGCTGATGGCTGTATTAATGCCTTTCATGTGTGACTCGGAGCGACTGACTGGGGAGGATTCTGCACAAACAGACTGAGCGTTCTTAGTTATAGTCGAAACTGCGCAGCCCACTGTTGCACTCAAATTTCACCTCCCTGTCCAGCGCATTACCTGAGGTTCACTGCTCCAGGCCCAGTGGGAATTGAATTGTATATACATTGCAGCTGGTGTGTATTTTGCTGTATAGTTTTGAGTTATATAACACTGCAGGAGGCCAGGCACTCTGTTACCCCCCCTCCCCCCACACACACACACGCACGCACACACACACACACGCAGCGACACGTATTTACGAGGAAAGAGAGAGAGCTGGAGTGTGTGAGGTGGAGAGAACGAGGGGCAGGGAGTGAAGGGACGGGAGGGAGAGGAGGGTGAGGGAGAAACGGTCGCTCGTGCACATTCGTACGGAGCGTCCACGCGCATGTGACGGCTAATTCGGAGCTTATGTGGCGAGCGTCTCTGCTGCTTCTCCTCAGTAAAGTCACCACACCAGCAGATGCGACAGAAACAAACGGCTATCGTCTTCTCTGCATGCCGCTTCACGCTTCCCTCAGTCAACGAGACGGTTTATCCCACAGACTGCTGTGATGAGAGAGACCACGGGCTTGGAGGAGGTGGCGAGGGGGGGGGGGGGCGTTAGAAGGGGCAGGGCTCTGGGCTTCTGTCATCGGGTGCATAAGGGCCTTTGAGGGGAGGAAGTGTTCACTCGGATGCCTGTGCGGAGGAGGGCGTGTCTTTATGTGCCGAGAGGCGTGATTTTATGAGTTTGAGAGCGGGGTAATGATGGCGAACAGGATGTTGCAACGTTGTAACGCAGAGCGTACAAAGGGCTGGGGGAAACAGGAAGCTGAATGCTACGGCACCGTGGATGATCAGACGTCTACTGTGAAATACTTTGGGCTAACATGGTGGTTCAATCAGCAGGGCGGTCTGGTTTGATCTCTGACGTGCTCCCTGGGCATTGATTATGCAGGACCCCCGGTCTTTGATCTAAGATTGGATATGTTGCTTTTTGAGTTCATGGTTCTGAGACTATTGTAATGTATGCATATAAGAGAGTTGTTTTTATTGCCCAAGCCTGAGCAGTCTTCCATAAACACACCAAGCCATTGTATTTATGTGTGTTATCTCGTTGGTGGTAATGAATCATAAGTATGGGGAGATATAGGCAGCCCTATCATAATAATGTATTCCCCTCTACTCTTTGAAAGTGTGAGACGACGTTTGATCAGTTTCTCCCTCTGATGTTCAGTAAAGAGAGTACTGCTAGTGAGGCTGCCGTATGCTGTAGGCTACTGAATTCACTTGACAAACATTCCAGGACATTGTTGCCCGAATCGACCGACAAGAGGAATTTCATGGCTAAGCATCTGATGTAACAACATCCGTAAAGTCCCACCCCCATGGCACCCATATAGAGGAAGATACCCGACTAGAGTTTAATCATAGAACATTTTCTATTCAAAACACACTGATACAGTATTATTCTGTACTTTTTTTTTAGGTAAAGAAGTAAAAAAAAAATATTTTGTATTTTTATTCATTGTCATTCATTCATGGAGTAGAATTGTCTATTTTCATAGCTCGCTGTAGTTTTGTCATTTATACTGAATGTTATCCTAGGCAACAGAATGCTATGGCTGTTAAGGATGTATGCTTCTAAGATAGATTTGATGTCACAATAGCATATCCCCTCAGCGACTACAAAGAGCTATACAAAACCAGGAATGATGCAAGGTTTATTTTTAAAAAGTACAGGAAAGGCTTTCTGGGGATTAATTTCAGTGTATGGCTCCCATTGTGAGGGATACAAATTGGGCTTTATGGAATTAGTGTGTTTGCTACATGAATCTCAAATCTATTCCTGGAACATATGATTGTGTTTAACGTGATTGGATGTCGGCAGTGCCTTCGAGCAAAACGGAAGCGAGTCAGCCCCGATTGTATTAGCGCGTGAAGTAGGCTGCAGTAATGACAGCTCATTGTTTCTCCATTGACCCACGTTTGCTGTCCAAATACAGTATGGATGTGGAGGGCTTGGCGTGCACTCCTGCGCTAGGAGACTACTTGCTGAAGGTCATTTGGGATCAGAGCGTGCCATTAATAATTCCTGAAAGCATCCAGCATCTCCATCTGTTCCTCTGCGATCATCGCTCTCTGAGAGAGGAAGGCAGCGTCTTCAGGCTAGAGCTAAATCTCGTCCTGAAGTTACTGCAGGCGGTCTTTTCACTTCGGGAGAACGTGGCTGTGGTGGGTCACGGTGCTCGTGGTTGGAACACATTAGCCTGTTAGCATGTTTACCGTACACACAGGTGTATATAACACACATTCAAACTGTAACTCCCCACTGATCTCCCAGTCAACCAGCCCCTCTGCAAGGATGCAATTACCAGCCTCCCTCAGGTCTAGCCCGACACCATGACAAGGTGTTACTAGAGAGATCATCAAAGCCTGATTTTAAATGAAGCATTTAATCATGTGTGCGCGTAGGTGTGTGTGTGCGTGTGTGTGTGTGTGTGTGTGTGTGTGTGTGTGTGTGTGTGTGAGAGTGTGTGTGTATGCGTGCGTGCGTGCGTGCATGCAGGCGTGTTTGTGATTGTTTGTGTGTGAGTGTGCACATGTATGTGTGTGTGTGTGTGTGTGTCCGTGTGTGTGTGTGTGTGTGTGTGTGTGTCCGTGTGTGTGTGTGTGTGTGTGTGTGTGTGTGTGTGTGTGTGTGTGTGTGTGTGTGTGTGTGTGAAAACCTGCTTTACCCTCCCGTGGTATGCACAAAGCCATCTTTGTGAGCACATCTGAGACCGTGACAGGGAGCGGGGAGCCTCCCTCAAACCCCGCCCACCAGTCTTCTTCATCGTATGGGTCGGTTGATTTTTACCTCTCCCCCAAGGCTCAGGGCTGAGGAGCTATTCTTTTTCCACCCTGAGCCTGGGTGAGAGGTCACCCGGGCTATATATCCGGGCACACCTCCAGGAGCCATGTCACCATTTCATCATACACAAACCGTCAGGCCACGAATTCCGTTGGGTGTCAGATATATCAGACAGTCCTGGATGACGTGGTGTTTCCTTTTTTTCCTCTGCACCACACTTGCATGCCACACAGGATGCCAAGCCCCATCTGTGCATCGATGAGCGGAAGCGTCCAACGCCAGTCCGGAGACGATTAAGTGCCAGTCTGGGTAAGTCCATCCCAGTAGGGGAAGGACTGGCGGCCTCCCACTCCGCACGCAAGGTGTAGTCCGCCCATCCTGCCTCGCTGATGTTAAGCTGGTGGTTAGGCTCCACGGCCCAGCAGGCGAGACGTGCTGTGGTTCCTGTGCGGCGGAGGCCAGCGGGCTGGATGCCTGTGAGGATGGGAAGGTTGTCCACAGGAGTGGGATGCAGGCATCCTGTCACGATGCGCAAGGCTTCATTGATAGGTGGATCAATGAGGCGGGTTTGAGCGCTGCGACACCACACAGTATTCTCTGGTCAAGTAGACCAGGGCTAGGGCTGTCGTACGCAGTGTTTTTGCGCGGGCGCCGCCTGACCGGACCAGTTGCCTCATCAATGCTACACGAGTTGTTAACTTCTTGCACAGTGACTCGAGGTGTTGGCGGAATGTGAGCGACCTGTCCAATGCCATGCCGAGATAGGTTGGTTCGGCACAGCATGTCAGGAGTGTTCCATCGATCTGTATTCGGCACTCACATTTGGCTTCCTTGTTGTTAAGGTGGAAGGCCGCCAACACTGTCTTTGCCTCGCTGAACTTCAGTCTCCATTTCCGGAGGTATGCCGCTAGTGTCTGCATGTCCTGGCTCATGGTCTCCTCCACGGCCAGCCAGTCTCCAGCGGAGTACACCAGCGCATGGTCATCTACGTAGGCATACTTCCTGGAGACTGTGTTCGGCAGGTCATAGATGTAGATGTTATAAAGGACGGGGGCCAGGACATCCCTGGGGGATTCCGTTCTTAAGGCGTCGCAACCTGCTTCGCTGTCCTCTACCAGTGGTGAGGGTAAAGCTGCGGTTTCGGACAAGCTCCATGATCATGCTGACCATGTGCCTGTCCGGCAGCAGGAGGAGCAGCCTACAGGGGAGGCCGGGGTGCCATACGGTTTCGTAGGCAGCCGTCAGGTCTATAAAGACGGCTCTGGCCTTCTTTTTGGCTGAAAAGCTGTCCTTAATGTCTTGAGTCATCAAAGTGACTTGATCTACGGTCGATCTCCCATGTCAGAACCCGGCCTGCTCCTGTGGGAGCAGCAGGTCAATGATTGGTTCGACGCGGGCGTAGATGAGATGCTCAAGGATCTTGAAGGGGATAAATAACAGAGAGATGGGGCGATAACTTGGGGTCCCCTTCAGGCTTGTTCGGCTTAGGGATTGCGACAACTAGGGCTCTTCTCCAGATTTTGGGGATCTTGAGTTGGCGGAAGCAGGAAGAGAGGACTTCGAGGCAGGCGTGGCGTGGAGTATAAGCTCTAAGATAGAATCAGGCCCCAAAGCTTTCCCTGGCTTTACATGCTGGAGGGCAGCAGCAAACTCCTCCGGTGTGAATTCACCGGAAATGTTACTGCCACTAGGAGTTGTGGCTTTCCAAAGGTCGGACACTTTTTTTGCCACGAGACACGACGTTCCGCGGTCTTTGCCCTCGTATGTCCCACTTTACACAAATTGTGATGCAGTTTTGTTTGCAGAGATGGGCCGTTGAGGTTGTTAAGGATGCTCCATATCTTGCGGCTGGAGTGTGAGAAGTCAATGTAGTTAATCACCTTCTCCCAGCGCTCTTGTGCCCTTTGGCTGAGTCTTGACAGCAGGACTGAAGCAGGCCTGTCTGACTCAGCTCCTGGGGGGGCCCGGAGGAAGGCACAGTAGAGACTCTCGCACTCTGCATCCCAGCACAGTTTGTAGCTGTTGCGATGTCCGCGTGGGATGGATTTTTTTAGCACTTTCACCAGTATTCCGCAGAGTTCCCGGTACGCCTGGTCCACGTTGTTGGTGTTAGGTGGTGGGAGGCACCTCGTGGATCTATGAGTAAGGAGGCGGTAGCGTTTCCAGTTAGCCTTTCGGAAGTTTCATTGCTTCACCGGCTCACTCGGGACGAGGTCCACGAGTTTAGGCATGGTTATCAGCGATGGTCGTTGTTGGGACCGCGGGAACTTTCCTAGCACGCGTCTATCAGGGAGCCGGTTATCAATGCCGACGCTCGTGAATTCCAGGTCAGGATTCGTCCCAGTTTTCCAATGACCTGAGACAAAGTTGGCTGCGCCCTTGAGATCGTACAACAGGGCCAGGCTGTTGTTAGCTGCCCAAGCAGCCAGGTTTTCTCTGTCAGGTGTATTGGTACTGTATCCCCAATCCTCGTGCTGGCAATTAAAGTGGCCAGCATAGAGACAGGGGTGGGGGAAGACTAGGAAATACACTGGTGTGATTCACGGGGGCTTGTAGACGTTGACAATTTTATAGCCGGCAACGTCCACGCACAACCTTTGAGCCAGTCGGGGATTGGTCGGTGAGAGTCCAGTTCAACCTTTGATGGACGAACATAGCAAGGCCATGCTTCCTGCTTAGGATAGACCCAGCTAGAGCAAAATTTGGGAGAACTAGCTTATCTGCTGTTACGCAGTGGGTCTCCTGGAGGAAGATGATGAGGGCCTTGGTAGTGCAAGCTTGATGACGTTGATCTTACTGGGGGTGAGCCCTTCGGTGTTCAGCTACAGAATTCTGGGTTGGGAACCAGCAGAGCAAGCTCCGCTGGCTACCCTCCCCGCCTGTGGCAGCCGAACACCAGCCCGGGTGGTGGCCCTCAGTTGGCAGACTTTGTTTCGCTTGCGGTGGTTAATCGCAGCTACAGTATTGACGGGGGGCACCACAAGAAGGTGCCTGCCAGTGATAGATCTTCTCTTTGATTCCTTGAACAGCAGGAGGCCCCGGCTCTCCAGACGAGGCCAGGTACAGATGTTCACCTTGGCTTTCAGCTCCAACATAAACGCTCTAAAAAATAAATGTTTCTTTTTAAGACCTTCTCTGTTCTGTCGTGAGGCTAATGTAGGAATCAAGACTGCATTCCGTTTCCTCTCTAATATGCTGATTCCCAGTTTCCTGGCACTGCTTAATACGTCTTATGCTACTGTATGTGCTGATGAAGCACCTGTGCTGGCGGGAACCTCCGCCTGCGATCGGCCCCCGGGGGCCCCCGAGATGCCATGGTACCACTGGGACTGACCGCACGGTCCCCTCTCATGACCGTCACATCCTAACTGCTTAGCTCGGCCAATTGCAGCTTCACGTCTGCGCTGCTGACTCACTCGCAGGCCTGACAGAGAGCTCTCTCACTCTCTCTCTCTCCTTGTCTGCATTTCCACCTCTTATATCCAGACACCAAGGGATTCATCACTCACCGGGGGGACATGCGCAACAAGAAACACAGCATCTCTTTGAAGCGCTCAGTCAGATTAGGATGTGAACTAATACTGGTATCAGATCCTAGATATTCCATTAAACCGCACATTTGAATGCACCAGTGGATTTTATATATAACAGAGAACAGTGAAGGTTGGCTGAGGATAGAAGGCGTCCGGAGGGAGGGGTAGTGCTATATTACGGCCAGTGAAGAGTCAGGCTCCGCACACGTTACTCCACAGTGGACGGACGGACGGTGGCTCTGATTAACGCGATAACGAGTGACTGATTGAGCCGAGCGCGTCCACGGGAAGCCCGGGCCCGGGGCGCTTCAAGGTTATCTGGACCAATCAGGCTCCCGTTTCCATTCACTTCCCCTCCTTGCGCTGCCCCGGCTCATCGTGGGCAAAACGGGCAAATTAGCAATTCTGATGCCGGGGCGTGCGGAGCGCGACTGGCGCAGGAACGCCTGTGAATGCTAATGACATGTTTAACATTTCATATCCATCAGGGCATGTGTGGTGGGATGGGGGGGGTGCATACACAAAATAAGCACCTTTTTTTTCCCAGCCTAAGTGGCGTGGTTGAGAAGGGGGCGGGGCCATAGCGCCCTACGTCGCGGGGTTAAGCGGACCGGGGGAGGCCGCTGGGCGGCCGAGCCTCTCGGACACACGCGTGGCGGAAACTCCCTCGTGAACCACTGCACGACAGCTAGGAAATGATGATGGACGGCATACAGGCGCTCGGCGACGGATCGGGGTTAACGCGTCGGTCCCCCCCGGCGTGACAGCCGTCGCCATTAACCCCTGCCGTCGCACCCCCACTCTTCCCTCAACGCCATACATCCGGCCGGCCTCCGTCCTCACGGCCGGCCTCCTCTCCTGGGAGTTGACTTTCAATGGAGAATTACTGGGCTGTGGTGATGGGAGTGACTGAACGATGATGTGTAAGTGAATCCAATCCTCCTCCCCAGGCCTCCTCCGCGGGGGTCGGGCTCTCCTCCTCCCCAGGCCTCTCTCCCCTCCAGCCAGGGGGACAGTGAGCAATAAGGCCTTGCCTGGCCGCCGGCCACTGCATTATGTAAGGAGGTCTTATCAGACCCTACCTTCTGCCTGGGTACACTCAGGTTCTCGTCCCCCCCCACTCACACACACACACACACACACACACGCCCCTTCCTTACCTGGTGTGCTCCCCAAAGCATGGGCCTTCATTAGCCGGGGCTAAATACCCCCGCTCTCTGCAAGCACTATCACTCCTCCCCTTCAGGCCACCCGATAATTACCTGTCCTCGTCTCCCGTCCCCCCAGCCAGCGGCAGGGAAGGGTACACAGCCGCATTAGTTTGCATTAAATATCATCGGAGTTCCGCATGCCCCTCCCCCATCCCGCTGCTTCCTTCTGACACAGGAAGTAACGGCAGTCACGCAGGAGTGACTGACAGCTGTCTTGTGTTTAATGTTCCCTGGGAGGACGGCTGCTTTGTTCTGCCGGTGTGTCTGTGTGTGTGTGTTTGTGTGGTGGTGGCGTGGTTGTTGATGGGAGCTGGAAGGGTTGTTTAATAATGCGTATAAAAGGCTTCCCCTCCTCGCTCGGTTCTAGCGGTGTCTATGGGCGGCGTTAGGCGTCACATTGCACTTTGATGCTGCTGTTGCTGTTGTGTGAAAGAGCTGGCAGGCTCTCCTGAATCTAACCTTGAAGTCGCGGCTCTTTCCCTTGGAAAACTATCTGCAATATCCGCATGATAGGTTTACATAGATAACACATTCATGGGAGGTGTCGTGGTGTGTGTGTGTGTGTGTATGTGTGCGTGTGTGTGATCTTCATTATATGCTGAAAGTTCAAATTCAAGACGCTAACCTGCGCCTCTCTGACCTCTGAGGATCTTTTTCCCGAGGCTGGAGGCCAGCGGATGCATCACCTCAGTGGGCCCGGAGCGGACGTGCTGTCTGGTACCGGCGATCTGGCCGGACCCGGTATCTGATCGTGATATTGAAAAGCAGAGCTTCTGTTGAACCCTGTAAGGGCGGGCCGCTGGAGTGAGAACTCCTAGAAGGTATGATGTCACACATGGTGTCCATTTGACAGAGCGCGTTTCCCTGACCGGTCTTTGCGGTCTTGAGAAGTGACGGCTCGTGGTGCAGCGCTCAGATCTCTGTGCTGTTCACCTGTGTTGTGAGAATGAGATACAGTATTAGAGGCTCCTCAGTGTAGCTCAGTGTGGCTGCGGTGTCCAGCCATAGGGGGCTGAGGCTGCGGTGACTGGGGCCTGGCTAGCGGTCACCCCAGTATGTCCGTGGGTCTGGCCCCTCCTCAGCCCAGCCATGAAGAGGCCGGTCAGTTACTCTCTACACTGGCATGCTAGTGAACTATGTTGTAATGCAGAAGTACCATAGGCTCCAATATGGTCCCAATACAGTCCCAAATGGTCCCAATATGGTCCTAATATGGTCCCAATACGGCCCCCAACATGGTTCCAATACGGTCCCAATATGGTCCCAATACGATCCCAATACAGTCCCAACCCCCCGGCCCCCAATCATCTATTCTCTAGTCCAGGGCTGGACTCCTGACCTGCTCAGTGCCTGGGCTCGTGTTAGCCGGGGGGGGCGACCACTGAACTTGACTCTAGTTCTCATTCTCTGAACCAGCTCATTTTCATGAAAGCCCTCATTCATCCGCGGGTCTCTTACACAATGTGCTCCAGCTCCAGGATTTCCCAAGACCTCTCTGCCGACCGGAGCCTCTCGGCGCTAAGGATCCGAGGTTATCTGATCCGAGTCTCGTTGAAGAAGCAGCGTTGCCAGGGTGTACTGAATGAGTGGACGGCTCTGTGAAGGGGTGAAAAGGGAAATACTGTACATTTTACAGATCCATGGGGGGGGGGGGGGACACAGTGTATAACGAAGGCAGAGAGAACTCTGCACAGGACAACGTTTGCTGTCTTGTACAAAACAAGACCCCTGCACAGGGAGCTCTGTATACAGTCAGATAGAGCTTGTGTACACACATGACTTCATGAGAAAAAGTCCTCTGCACTCGAACTGTGATCTGATCCTGTGCTCATGTGTGCGTGGCAGCTGGCAAGTCATTCGAATAATCTGCTCCCTGCGAGTGGCTTAGCTTTCATGACTGCAGCTTACCTCAAATTGAAAGAAAAAAACATTCATAGATAAATGCGTTTGCTCCTTCCCAAAAATTATACAGCTGTAGCTCAAAAGAGCCATCATGTCTATGTATGGGAGTAAAAGAGCAATCAAACAAACAAATAAATTCCATTGTGAGCGCTGCTAATTTAATAAGCCTGCTACCCAGTGGCGCGATAGAAATGATTAGCATTTTGAACACTACACCTGACCGTGGTAATTACAGATACTAAATCATTATTATATCACGTATTCAGTCGATATTAAGGAGATCTTCTTGGGATGCCAGGTTTTTGGGCCTGCCAATTCTCTGTAGATCTCTGTGGAGGAAGACGGCATATCACCACCACTGACTCAATGTTTCTGGAAGGAATATCGTTCAAGCTCCTTCTGTCTTTTTCATCCAACACGCAAGCAGTGCACACACACCTACTGTACATGCACACCAGTGGCGGCTGGTGACTCAAAAAACTGAGGACAGGACGAAGAGAGGCGAACCGCCCATGGGCGACAGAGGGCACTTTTCCTCAGTCAGTTATTATTTGAAATATCAGCTTTAAAATGTGAATTTACAGTCAATTTTAGCATATGAAAAACTGAATAACACTTTCTTTAACTACATGCAGCATTTATTTATCATATTCATGATAAAATATTACAAAACAACAATAAAACATTGTAAGCAATAGTTGTAATGGATTGTACTCTTCTCTAAAGAGAGAAAATAATTCATATTGGTGAGGCGCTGGAGAGGTTAGGTGATATATGAAAAATGTTTTTGATTAGGGGACACTGAGGTGTGCTGGCTCTCAAACACTGTTGGCAAATAGATTTGACAACTGGACAATGGAATACGTTGCACAGCAAATGCAGTATCCAACAGTTCGCTCATGGCTAGCTAGCAATGGTACTGTACAGCTATGGGATTAGCTCATTTGGGTTGCTGTCAAAGCTGCCACTCTTATGTTGCTATAGCCTACAATTATCAGAACAATATGAACATTCAGTTGAAAGTTTTCCATCCACCAATCCATCACTGGATGAGGAATAAGCACCGCAAAGCAATATATTCTCACGCAAGCAGGAGCCAGGCTGTTCAGTGCATTTCTCTGATCCGGTGTTGGACGAGTTGCCGACAGTTTGCGCCTCTGGCCACCAGGGGGGGCAGTGCCCCCCCTTGCCCCAGCCAATCTGCGCGCCTGCCTATGCCGTAGCCTGACGTGCACCTCGTAGCCCCCGTAGCTAACGTTACCGGCTATAGCCAGCCAGTGGAAATGTCGTATTCAGACGCCTCTAGCTCAAAAAGTATTTATGTCAGCTTAGATATTTAGATGGCTAGAATCAAGACAAATAGGCGAACAGTTTGATGTATAATATGTCCCTTTCGGATGTATTATATTATGGAGTTACGAACACACAAAAAGTCTCCAATAGCACAGGGAAGAGAAACACAGACATCAACGCCGACTTAATCGGCCTTCACTCAGGTAAATCTGGAATCTGGAATGTGATTGGACTAACAAAATGTCAATCATTAAATCCTGTTTAGGGTACTGTCCTCCGATGCAGTAATTTTTCAGCGTTTTGGCCAATCACAAATTAGCATGAAAAAATGGCATTACATTGATAGACCTCTAAGGGACCCGCCAAGGGTGGAATTCCTCCCTTCCATAGATATCTATGGGTCCTCCAGCTGCATGTTATAGATGTCACTGTTGGAGCTTTCGAATTTCAATAATGGGTTTTTATTTTAACCTGCTTTATGAACAAAACTGAGATAATATTAAATATTAATTATAAATAAATAAATGCATATATTTATATTTTAATCCCTCTCTTCTCTCCAAAAACTGAGGAGGACTGTCCTCCTCTACCTCAATGGGCGAGCTTCCTCTGATGCACACACACACACACACTCATACTGTACAGTACAGAGTCACACACACACATCAGTGTGGATGTTGACAGTGGTACGATGAAGCGACGTAGGAGCTACATTGTTTTTTTCTCCCCTGCCTCTGTTCTCTGTATCTAGGCAAATCCCACAGTGGCGGGGCGTAGAATCTGTCATGGAGGAGGCATAAGCCTTTCATATGCACGGCGGAGATAAGAGGCGGCCATTTTATCGGGCGAGCTGTCTCTCCCGCACGCTTGCTCGCTCGCACGTCCCCACAGGAGCGCCTCCGCTAACATGTCCCTTTAATGACACGGCCCGCGCTCGCCAAGAGGGCACCCGGTTTGCTCAGAGCTCTAACCTGACAATTATGCCAATTACGCTGGGCAGCAATGTTGACAAACACTCTGGGAGAGAGTAGCTGGCGTTGGCGCCAGGCTTTGTGCTGCGTGTCGGCCCGGCCCCCCCGTCGCAACCTCCGCTGTAATTGAAGCCGAACGGAGAAGTGGCGTCACAAACGGGCCTTGCAGTACACACCCCCGGCCGCGGGGTCCGGTTTAACAGGGTGCGAGTCGTGCCAACAGAACAGAATAGATACTGTATAGTGTGTTTAAGACAAAAAAGGGAGGGAGAGAGAGACAGAGAGAGAGAGATACATACATTTTAATGTATCGAAAAAGCTTTGACAACATAAATATACAGTAGAAATGTCATGCTAATAAAGCAAATTGAATTGAAATGAGAGAGAGACAGAGAGACCCCCAGAGAGAGAGGCAGAGAGATAGATGGGGAGGGGGGAGAAGGGGGGGGGGGGTCTTGCCTGCAATTCATTACTGAATGTGGCTTGTTTAGAATCATGAAGGCGATTGTGTTTCATGTTGAAAAGCAGCAAGCTGAGGCCTGCTCTTCTGAGGCTAGGGGAGCATGGTGGCCGGCATCTCCCCAGGGGGGCATGTCCCAAACGTTGCTCCACCAACCACCATTAGTCGCTGCTCATGTAACCCTTAAAGAGTAATAAGCCTCTGGCCCCTGGGCGTCTTGACTCCCTGCCATGTGAAGTGAGAAACGAGATCCTGCCAATTTTCAGGCCTATTAACAATGCAGGGGCCGCAGCTCTATCCAATCAGTAATGTGCTGAAATGTGTCGAGGCTGGAAATCTTAACAGACAAGGGAAGGAGCACCAAAGTCAATGTTTCTCTGTGGTCTGTTTTAGAAGACACTAAAAATGTAGTTAGATCTTGTAAGTAGTAAAGCCTGCTGTATACAGTAATAAAACCTGCTGTATACAGTAATAAAACCTGCTGTATACAGTAATAAAACCTGCTGTATATCAGTAATAAAACCTGCTGTATACAGTAATAAAGCCTGCTGTATACAGTAACAAAGCCTGTGTATATCAGTAATAAAGCCTGTGTATATCAGTAATAAAGCCTGTGTATATCAGTAATAAAGCCTGTGTATATCAGTAATAAAGCCTGTTTATACCAGCAGGGTTTCCTCCAGTGAAAGCTGTTTTTTCTCCGGCTGGCGAACAGCAAACACCCAAATATGATAAACAAGTTGCATCATTAACCACAGAGAAGAGGGGAGGATACGTCCTTGCTGTCAAGTCTTCCTGGCACGTTTCTCTTATGTTTATTGATACCTTATGAAAACACACCTGATTCCGATTTTTCCGCTTCAAAACGATCGTCACGGTGTATTCATTTAACACGACATCTCATCATCTGAGTCCAAAACAATGAAGTCATGTACTGTCCTGCCACAGCCAGTGTGCTTGTGAAATTCAGAAGCGTGATATGAAGTGGATACAACAGGGTTTGCCGTCTTACTGACTACAGTAAGTTGCACAATGTCTTGGAGACCAGAATTCAGCTCCCCTGGTCCTGGAAAACTCTAGGCTGTCTAATGCCAGGCCCACTGGAAGGGAACAGATTGCTAGCAGCCTCTGATTCCAGTCCAGGCTCCCAGGTCAGGGTGTGACTGTAGAGTAGTTCACCTGAGCGGGGGCTCACTCCCCTCGCCATAGGTCACAGTCTCAGTTGAGTCTTTATCCTCTGCTACTTGAGCAGCAGGCCATCTGTGTGTATGTGTGTGTGTGTGTGTGTGTGTGTCCAGAGCAGATCTGAGCCCGTCCGTCCGTCCGTCCGTCTCCCCAGCAGGCCCGGCCGGTGCTGCTCTTACCTACATTAACCTACAGAGAGGTCAAGTGTTACTGGGACAGCTGGAACGTCTTCATGGGAGCACCATACTGTATATCAATCTACACTGGGTGCCGATCTGTGCAGACCTGCTCTCCTGAGACGTTTTCGGGACCGGTTTTAGGTGTAACAGGTCGCATGTGAGCCTCAGGCCACGCAGTACTGTAGTAAAGTCAGTGTTAACTGGACGGACGAGGGTCTGACTCATGTTGCTACGCTGCCCCCTTGCCCCCATCACCCATTAAGTCCCACGGACAGTGCCACCTCGCGAGCATCTCAACGTGTTTCTGTTACCTCGTCAATTCGCTATATGCGAACGCATCCGCTGCTCGGAGGACGACTGTTCGGTCTACTCTTACCTGCGTACGCACTGAGAGAGGCCTGAGATTTGCACACCTATCTGATGGAGAGAGGCCGCGGGTTCCATTAGCGGCCATCTACATTACATCTGGGAGACCACGACACACAATGGAAGAGTGCCGGCAGATTGATTAAGGGCCGGTTCCCTCGGCGTTACGTTACCGCGGCCGTGTTAGCGGCTGTGTTGAGGGGGTCCGCTAAAAGGCTGGCGGGGCCCGGTGAGGAGAGTAGACCACAATCACCTGTCTTACAAAACATTGTACATTGAAAGTACAGAATACAGTAATTCACTGATTATTGTGACAGCAACGCTAGATAGAGAATGGTTATAGTATGAAACCTTGTAGAATGGTTATAGTATAAAAAAGCGTACGCTAATGTTTGATCACTCAGAAAGGTCTGGAAAGATGTTATGTTCAGTTAATAAGCAGAAAAACAGTCAGTTCTTCCAAGTGAATACAGAAAACCTTTCAAGGCATTGTAATCATTGGCAAGGCATGTCAAGCCAAATTCAGTTTTGGAAGTCTCTATTTCCATCCCGGCAGCTGCCTTTCTAATCTCCCTCTGCTTTTGATAAGGGAGGGAAAAGAAATGTCAATCAGCCCAACTAATGGAATATGCGTTTTGTAATTCGCTCAAAGGGAATAGTAAATTGAAAAGAGTTCGCAACCTTTTAGTATACAGATACTCACACACAAACACACACACGCACGCACCTGCACATACACACACACACATCAGCGCTGACAGTCAAGCTCCATTATCTGACAGCTGGAGAAGTTTAAAAATAACTGCGCTCACGGCAAATTAGACGTATCATTTAGCTTCTAAGTAAGAGATGAATCTGTATGTGAACGTTCCTTCCACACCGCGACACACCGGGGCAGTTAATCAGCCTCTGTTTCCCTGTCTCTCTCATAAAAAGCTACAAAATGGTAAACGGATGAAGCAGTTCCGCTCTGCTGGGTCTTCTCCCGAGCCCGCCCCCCACTGTCACATGACGGACGCACGCGTCACGGTAACCGTCCGGTGCGCCTCCCAGGCCAGAGCGCGTGAATCACAGTTTGGCTGCATGCAAGGTTATTGCTATCGCTCAAAGCCAGCTGACCCCCCCCCCCCCGAGGGTTATGGATCTTGGTTCCGTCTGTTAGGTTCTGACGGTCAGGTTTTCCGTGACACCGAATAGCGTCTCTCTCAGCCGTGCATGCATGGTTATGTCAGGTGTTGGAGGAAGCGGTGTCAGTTACCATTTAGCATGGTAATATAAGTGTAACTGTGGGATCCTGGTTACAGCGAGGTAAGTAAGAGAGATTTCCATGGGGGGGGGGGGGGGGGTTATGTTCCAGCTCAGGTGTAGGATGGCCTCTAAATACCTCACAACTTCATTGTTAATTCATGTCTGTTTAATCACTAACCAGCGGAGGAGTAGGAGGATGATCTCGGTGTCACCCTGTTTCACCAGGTAAAAAGTCTTGTAGTATGTATGCATTGTTCATCGGCCATCCTGTCTGAATGTCAGCGTTCAGCTGCTCGCACGAAACTAGAATCAACGTTTGGAGGAGGTTGTCTACCTTGACGGCGCGTTAGTGTTTTAACTCTGTGAGCGTGGCCCTGTCTCAACCCCGGTTGGTGTGATTGATGCCTCCCTGCCGCTCTGACATGTACTGATGTGACCCAGGCGTGAATGTGGGAGATTGAATTAAAGCTCTGCTCACACCGCGGTTTCCCATGATGCACATCGCTAACACATGTGAGACTGATACACATTGTGTGTGTGTGCTTCTGTGCTTGTGTGTGTGTGTGTGTGTGTGTGTGTGTGTGTGTGTGTGTGTGTGTGGGCCTGTGAGTGTGTGTGTGTATGTGTAGGCCTGTGAGTGCATATGTGTATGTGTGTGCATGCGTGTTTGCTTGTGTGTGTGTGTGCGCATGTGTGTGTGTGCATGTGTGAGAGTGTGTGTGGGGGAAGCTCTATCAGTTGTGTTCCATCTCTTAATCGTAATCTCCTCCTTCTTGCACAACATTGAGTTGAGTCTGTCCTTGTTGTACAGAAGAGAGCTTCGCCTGCTGCATCGCCCTCACATCAGACCACGCCTCCCTTTAGAAGAGCTCTGGACAAGTGATTGCGCGCGGCATAACGCCCAGACCATAATTGTTTAATTAACTTTCAATTAATGTTTGTGAGAGGAAAGGGCTGACAGCTGGAGAGGTAACTACGGTCCATTATTTAAGCATGTTTGATTTTATCCCCCGTATCCGTCGCCTGGTTCTTATGTGACGCATCTAAGCCACCAAAGAAATCTAATCTTTACAATGCAAAAAAAGAGGAAGCGTCCTCCACTTTATATGCACAGCAGGCATTTGGCGCGAGCTTCTGAGTTCTGGAGCTCAGTGTTGGAACTCTATATTTGGATTCCACTGGAGTGGATTAAGGATTCTTTACGGCAAACCCACCAGATACTGGCAGACATAAAAGAAGAGGTTGTTTTGCATCCATGCTATACAAATAATTGCAGGTTTCAAATCGACTGTAATTTCAAGCCCCGGCTATATGGGAGTGTGGGGCTTTGATGTACAAATCCACAATTCACAGGGGATTAGCACCCCAAAGGTTAGCAGTTGCTAATTACAGGAGATTGGCTCTACATATCTAACAAGGCGAGGAGACAGTCTTAATAAATAAGAGGATTCACAGGGAACAAGGAGAAGCAGTTTGTGATAAGGCAGGCGTGTGTGCGAATCACCGTAGAATGATCACCCTGTAACCAATGTCCTCCTCTCACATGTGAGACAGTCAATGGACTGCAGCTGTGCCTTTTTATAGTGTTTACAAAACAACATGTGTCTTTAACAATTACATTTTCCAGATACGTCTTACCCAATTAATTCATTTTTTAAGCTCATGAATCTACCTCACAAATGTGTTTTCCACCCGTCTGCCACATGTGCCAAATGTTTTTTCCACCCATAAATGATTAGTGTCGTACTACTGTAGAGTAAAGGTCTAGTGTCGTACTAGAGTAAAGGTCTAGTGTCATACTAGAGTAAAGGTCTAGTGTTGTACTAGAGTAAAGGTCTAGTGTCGTACTAGAGCAGGGGTGTCAAACTCTGGCCCGCGGGCCAGATTTGGCCCGCAGTGTAATTATATTTGGCCCGCGAGGCAATACCAAATGACTACTAGAGCTGGCCCGCCAGTATTATACAGCGCATTCACCGCTAATACTACAATTCCCATAATGCTCTGCTGTTGTTTTGGCGCGTCAATCAAGACAGGACCCAGAAACGCCCTCTCTTCTGTGACAGTAGTCATAGCAATCTCATACTACAACTGTAACCGTGTTACCTCTTCTTAAAAATGGCGAAAAGAAAGGCAGAAAACAGAAGCTCACTGTGATAGAGACACCTGTGTTGACCTAGCCGGCCGCTGTGTTTGCTCTGTTCCTGTTCATTCAATCCTGTCTGCCTTCTTGCCGGCCTGTCTGCCTGTCTGCCTGTCTGTCTGTCTGCATGCCGGCTGTCGGTCTGTCTGCCTGGCTGTAGGACAGTCAGGGTTTTACAAGCTTCTCTACTGAGCAGATGGAGCACCAACACTTGTGTCTGAGGGCGTATTCACATATGTTAGTGCACACCATTGATGCGCACCAAAAGCGAAAGTGATAAGTGCATATTCAATGTTAAAGCAAAACTTGTTTGGGTCCATATTAAAATTTTCATTTGTTCAATGTTGGCCCGCGACTTTGTTCAAGTTTTAAATTTTGGCCCACTGTGTATTTGAGTTTGACACCCCTGTACTAGAGTAAAGGTCTAGTGTCGTACTAGAGGGAATGTCTAGTGTCGTACTAGAGTGAATTTAGTGTTGTACTAGAGTGAATGTCTACTGTCGTACTAGAGTAAAGGTCTAGTGTCGTACTAGAGTGAATGTCTACTGTCGTACTAGAGGGAATGTCTAGTGTCGTACTAGAGTAAAGGTCTAGTGTCGTACTAGAGTGAATGTCTAGTGTCGTACTAAAGTGAAGGTCTAGTGTCGTACTAGAGTAAAGGTCTAGTGTCTTACTAGAGTAAAGGTCTAGTGTCGTACTAGAGGGAATGTCTAGTGTCGTACTAGAGGGAATGTCTAGTGTCGTACTAGAGTAAAGGTCTAGTGTCGTACTAAAGTGAAGGTGTAGTGTCGTACTAGAGTAAAGGTCTAGTGTCGTACTAGAGTGAATGTCTAGTGTCGTACTAAAGTGAAGGTCTAGTGTCGTACTAAAGTGAAGGTCTAGTGTCGTACTAGAGTAAAGGTCTAGTGTCGTACTAGAGTGAATGTCTAGTGTCGTACTAAAGTAAAGGTCTAGTGTCGTACTAGAGGGAATGTCTAGTGTCATACTAGAGTGAATGTCTAGTGTCGTACTAAAGTGAAGGTCTAGTGTCGTACTAGAGTAAAGGTCTAGTGTCGCTTGGTTTGCATCTCTGCGCTCCTTACAGAACTGCTTCCTCCCCACAAACCACCACTGGCTAAACTAGTCTATTATTTCTGCCAGTAGCATAGAAGATGATAAAAGGGAGACCATGCAACATTCTGCAATTAAATGAGAGAGAAACAATCTCCAAACGAAACCACATGCTTGTCAACAAGCTTCTGTTCGCTGTTATTTTTTTTTAATGTTTTTTTTTTATTATTTTTTTCGGGGGGGTTGTATCATTGCACTCAAGCCTGTTGTTCTACTTATCAATCCAACCGGTATGTGCTACGTAATACCCTTCATTATCAACCTGTCTTTACAGTCTCTTCCCTCAGTCAGAGCACCTACAGTACAGGTGTGAGTACATCACTGTAGACACTAGACAGCACATATGTGAGTACAGGTGTGAGTACATCACTGTAGACACTAGACAGCACATATGTGAGTACAGGTGTGAGTACATCACTGTAGACACTAGACAGCACTTATGTGAGTACAGGTGTGAGTACATCACTGTAGACAGCGCACAGACGCTCGCTCAGCCCCAGCTGTGATTGTCCGCAGCCCTGGCCTGTGAGGTCGTACCCGGCCAATCTGGTCGCTCTTCACATGATCGTAAATTAAACATGTTCGGGTCGAGGCTGGCGCATACGTTGCCGCGGGAAATGCTTTTTCATCTCCTAATGAATGTGCCTTGGGGCTCCCACAGGGGGGCCACTTCCGCCCTCATTAGGCTTGGGGCTGCGGCGCCTTCATGCTGGGGGTGGGGCAGCCTCCTGGAGCGGGGGTCTCCCACTTCATCTCAACATCCCACGCTCTCCTGCCCTGGACCCCCCCCCCCCCCCTCCCCTCTCTGTCTCTCAATCTCCCTCTCTCTCTCTCTCTCTTTCTCTCTCTCTATCCGACCTGACTCCTGTCTCTCCTCCCATCCATGCTAGATCTTAGCACGGGGAGCTGTGACTCTGTGTACTCCATGAGGCCGTGAACGTGCTCCTAATGACGTCTTAATGGCCATGTTTAGTCTGGACCGGTGATTTACTGGCGATCCGATTCCCGTCGTCTTCCTCAGTGTGTTCTTCCCTGCGTTTGCCTGCCTGGCTCTGAAAGCGCCCCTCGTCTCAGAACCGGCGACGTAGAGCAGCCGGACAGCGCCGCCGGGATCGAGTAAACCGAAGCTCTCAGCGACAACGTCTTCATCAGTGACGGGCGTCGGCTGTGGCTCGCGTGGCCTCACCGCTCCAGCGCAAACTATCGACTGCTTCCCGCCGTTAAAGGAAGCAACGAAGCAGGGCAGCTTCCCGGCGGAGGTGAGCAGAGGTGAGGCGGGAGGGGTTTACCGTCGGGTCAGCTGACTCCGAGAGTCTTGGCGTCGGGGCAGAACGGGACGGAGAGATGCTTATCCCCCCTGGGGGGCTTCGGGGACGTGTTTACGCAATCATTATTCATCTTGGCACTTCCTTTATTTGCCCGGGATTAGCGCAGCGCGGCGGGTTTTAACCACGTGACCGGCGCCGGCTGAAGTGGGCTCATGCAGAGGTGGCGGCCAGTGGTCACTCTCGCCCCCCTGCGCACGGCTGCCTAATCCTGCCGCTTTAACACCGAACCAGGCCAGCGTTAGCGGGGGAACGGTCCCACATACACACACACACACAGGCGGTAAGCGGTCGGTGAACTCTGTGCGGCAGCGGTCAGCAAACGGCACGCCCGCCCTCTAGGTGCAGTCTGCTCCTCCTCCTGGGGGAGGTGGACACCAGGATGGTCACTGTTCCTGCGTTGACTGCTTGATAAGTCGATGCGTCTTGTTTCTGTTCGTAAATGCGGATATTATTAGAGAGTAAAATTGAACACAAAAAAAGGATGTTTACACTGATGAATGCCTGGAGCAAAATGAAATAAATTGATTTTTCAAAATACTGTGCAAGTTTGTGCAATGAAGTAAATATTTCAGAAGTAAATATTTAACATGCCTGAGATCAAATGTCTTCAAATGTCCAGTCCAAGGTGAGACTGAGACAGGTGACCCAGACTGGACAGATTGCGTTCTCTCTCTCTCTCTCTCTCTCTCTCTCTCTCTCTCTCTCTCTCTCTCTCTCTCTCCCCCCACACACACACACACAAACACCAATTTTCTCTCCCTCTCTCTCTCCCCCCACACACCCAAATTCTCTCTCCCTCTCTCTCTCTCTCTCTCTCTCTCTCTCTCTGGTCCCATGACACAGCTGATCTCTGGAAAGGTTGCGTGCGTCTAGTTTCAGGCCTATCGGCTGCTGGATCTGTGAGCAGCAGGATTCTGTATCCCTGCTAATGTAACAAGGCCCATTTGTCTCAGTCACACATCCATGGACGTGTTGTCTGATCAGTGATGTCATTCCTCTCGCCTTCCCTTTCCCCCCCTTTCTCTGCTGATGACAACCCCAAGACCTCCGCACCGAGCTGTAATACTGCTCATCAGCCTCCTGGCAAAAACTGTTGAGGCCATGTCGTAGATAGAATAACATCCAGAGCTCTTCAGGATCCGTATGCACACAATGTTCAGATTTGCACGCCGCATTGTCCATAGTATAGTTAGTGTTTTACTAACTAAATCATTTTCTCCTTCTTCCCCAAACTCGCATCTCCGGCTGTCGCTGACCTTGAGAAAAAAACGAGGGGTCCTTGTTTCGTAAAACAGATCCGCTGTGCCTCGGAAAAATCTGATCGTTAGTTCACCATCAATCAACAGGCAAAGCTGTGGGGGGTAAAGTGTGTGTGTGTGTGTGTGGGGGGGGGGGGAATCTCTTGTTTTCATATCGGGAGATGAATATTGCCAAACAATATTTCCCTTACGCAATACAGTGCATTGAAGTGTGCTGTACACGCACACACACACACACGCACGCACGGCGCAGAGCATCGCTATCCCAGCAGCGCAGCCGCGGCTCCTATAATGCAGTATTCATTAGCCGTCCGCCGGGGTGGAAACAGAGATCTCTTCCATTACCCGGGGCTCAGGCTGAGCCTGGGCCGTCCTCGGAGCAGATCAGGCCGGTGATTACTATCTGGCCCGGGCGTCCAGCGCTGGCCTCGCACGGACACGTGTTTTCCTAAGGAGAGCGCAGAGGGACAATTACTGTCACCCCCCGAGCGCTCCCTCCACCCGGCCTGTGTGTGTGTGTGTTCTGGCGCCGTGCCGCCGACCCCCGGGGGTCGGCTCGAGTCGTGACCTCCAGCCTCCCTACCGCCCCCTCGCCCCCCCGCGCGCGCTCCGCTCCCACTCTCCGTCTGCCACGGGCGATCATGTGCGCGCGCGGGGTTAACCGCACGGATCGAGCGGCAACGACGTCTATCAGTCGAACGGACCGTCCGCCGGCCGGCGTTCAGCCATCGCTCTTCCGTAGGTCGTGGTAACTTCTCGTCTCCTGTTTGTGAGGGCAGTCTAGGAGAGCGTATTGGATCGAGAAAGAGCCTTAAAGGTTTCCACGCGCAATTCTGCTGGATGTTTTGAAGAGTTCATTGTTTCTACTGTATTTCTGTGTGTGTGTTTGTTAGTGCTTGTCTGTGTGTGTGCGCGTGTGTGTGTGCGTGTGTTCGTGCATACGTATGTGTGCACGTGTGTGTGTGCGTCCGTGCGTGCATGCATGCGTATGTGTGTGTGCATGTGCCAGTGGGTAAGCGGGGCCCCCAGGAGCCCCGGGAGGACAGGTGCTTAACCAGGCCACTCTGCAGATGAGGAGCCTCCAGCGCAGCTCTAACCACTGGCCGCTGGGCTGGAGTGGACGGCCAGGGTTCTGGAAGCTGGAGTGGACAGCCAGGGTTCTGGAGGCTGGAGTGGACGGCCAGGGTTCTGGAGGCTGGAGTGGACGGCCAGGGTTCTGGAGGCTGGAGTGGACGGCCAGGGTTCTGGAGGCTGGAGTGGACGGCCAGGGTTCTGGAGGCTGGAGTGGACGGCCAGGGTTCTGGAGGCTGGAGTGGACAGCCAGGGTTCTGGAGGCTGGCAGAGGCCTCTCCTCCTCTGCACATTTCAATTCAAACAGCAGCGCCGCTCCTGCCAACAGCCGCTCAAGCAGTCAGTCAATCGGCCCTCTGTGATTTCAGCCTCAGTGAGTCTGGGCTTCGGGGAAGCCTGCTGCCGTGCCTCAGAAGCCGCTGTTTGTGTTGACGAAACAACAACAACAACAGGAGAACTGTGCTTGTCTATTTGTGTATTTGCTTGTTCATTCATTTTGATCTCCATTAGTTGTTATGAAATAGTAAGCCCTCTTCCTGGGGTCCCTATGGAACACACACACACACACAAATCCACACAGTACATTGCATTAATATGATCATGGCATCCGGATAAAAGATTATAGGTGAATTCCATTTGTTGTTATGTGTAAATTAATTCCATTTGCTGTTGAATGTTATATGTAAATGTTCCCAGACCAAACGATGTGTAAACAGTAGCCAGATGAAGCACTTCCATGTTTCCTCAGCCTCTCTCAGCTCCCTGTGACCGACTAGCTAACTAGCAGCAGAGGCAGACAGCGCGCATATGTGGATGCAGTCGACACAGACGAACCATGTCATGCCATCAGAACGGGGAGTGTGCGTCTCCCGCCCACTGCTGCCCGGGGGGGGGGGGGCTGATAACTGATGGGGGAGGGGGGTTAGAGGGAGGAGAGTGGAGCGGAGAGATAGGGGTGTTAGAGGGAGGAGAGGGGAAAGGGAGAGGGGAGCTCAGGTGGGGCAGGGAGGGGGGCTCACGGCTGCTGGGTACCATGGGTAAAACCGGGCTTTTGTTGTTTGTTTTCCCCCAGAGTGCGGGCACACAGACTCCCAGTCAGGAAGCTCGTCAATCTCTGCCACAACAACGCATGAATTAGTGTCCAAATTACAGTTCAGCTGGCAGAGAGACAGACATGGAAAGATATGTTTGCGTAGCGGTTTGGGAATTCTCTCTCTTGCTCTCTCTCTCTCTCTCTCTCTCTGTCTGTCTCTCTCTCTCTCTCGATCCCGACTTCTCTCCCGATCCCCTCACACAGAATGTGTTAAAATGCGTTTCGATAAAGCAGCCCAGTATATATACTGCATGGAGGGAGAGAGAAGTTGCATCGTACCGGCTTTTCCAGTCAGCCAGCGGTGAAATATTAATGGTCTCGCGCACAAACAAACAAACGCAGGGATGCACACATGAGTTCATCCATAAACCAGCCCAGGGGGCTACCGTCCCCCCCAAAAACCTGGGCTTTAGCAAAGTCACCCGGCAGCTCTGCAGGAATGACAGGAGAAACCCAGAACAGTTCCACTGAAACCAGTATACCAGTGTAACTGAAGCCAGCATACAAGAATATCTGAAACCAGAATACCAGTATATTTGAAACCAGTATACCAGAATATCTGAAACCAGAATACCAGTATATCTGAAACCAGTATACCAGAATATCTGAAACCAGAATACCAGTATATCTGAAACCAGTATACCAGAATATCTGAAACCAGAATACCAGTATATCTCTGAAACCAGTATACTGTACCAGAATATCTCCCCACATATACATGGCCGCTCCCCAGTGACAGGGGATCAGATCTTAGCCTGGCACTTGATAGTAGGGAGGAACTAGCAGGAGAAGGCGTCAAATTCTCTCTCTCTCTCTCTCTCTCTCTCTCTCTCTCTCTCTCTCTCGCTCTCTCTCTCTCTCTCTCCCCATATCGGGGTCATAATATTGTGATGACTTCAGCGGGATTCTGTGATGGACTGAGGGGCTGAAAACGATGATGCAGAGATTCTGTGTGCAGGTGAATGTGTGTGTGTTTGGTATCTCCATATCTCAGTATCTCCAAGCTCCACTGTAGAAATGCCACAGGCTGAGGATCGCCTCATGGTAATAAGCCAACAGGCTCCAATCCCTTAACAAATAACACAGTTACACGACTGTCTGGGCTCCATGACTGTCCTTTGTCTCCGACATTCAAATAACCTTTCTTCTGCTGCGCAATTATCGCACCTAGGTGGTGAAGTAAGCGGTGCAGGTTTATGAGCAATCTCTAACTCCCCTCTGCTGGCGTGCAATGTTTAATCTCATACTATGAACGGACACACACACACGGATGGACAGACACACATGTCACATGTACAGTAGAAGTGACTGCGCTCCCATTCTGTTCGGCACACACACACACACACACAGACAGCAGCACAGATGCAGAGGGGCGCTATTCTGACTGCAGGCTCTCGTTCAGGTGGTCTCTCTCTCTGGGATGGGCGAGAGGAGGCGTTTTCCCGGCCAAACGACGGCTGATCTCCGCTGCGGACGGGGGAAGTCAGTCTAGCGGCTATGAAGCGGCCGCAGGGTGAGGTTGCAGAACGTTGCTTACTCTGCACCTGCCGGCTGGTTCTAGTCCACTGACCCCTGGTCCTGCAGTAGCCTAGTACATCATCGGTGTAAACATTAACGTTCCACTTGGAGGGAACAGAAATCTTGGAACAGATTTTTTTGTGGTGCAGTCCAGTGAGTAGTAGTCATGGGGTGTTGTTTTGGAACCTTTTTTTATGTTTGTTTTTTTATTTTGATGTATTTTGTTTTGTCGTGAGAAGTCTAGTGGAGAATCTGATGAGTCTGTTGTTCGTCCCTGTTTACTGGGCTGAAGATGCATTGTTAATCTGTCCATAGTGCTGTGCTGTCCACAGTCCCAGCACTGGCCAATCTCTTACATAATCTCCAACATGAGCCCACTCCCTTGCGTCATCTCGTCACCAACAGCTGTCAGCACGCACGTACACACACACACACGCACACAAGCCAGCAACGTCGTTATTCTCCCTCTCTGTTGAAGCTCCTAAATCCGCCGCTATCACTGCAGTGTCTCATGTCGCGGCCACTCACCGTATGTTTGAGATGAGCGCACGGACGATATCCAATAGCAGGTTGCGGGCAGGCCTGGACCAGCCTGTGTGGCCATGGTCCATCAGATGTGATCTAATACTTCCAGACACCAGCGCGGTAACGGGTTAATCCCTCAGTATTACCGTGTGATGATGGCCAGATTGGCCGCATCATAGCTCTGTAATGTAAGGGGCCGTCCTAATCCTCTGAGGTTACGCCAGTAGTTCAGTAGTCCACAGGAATGAGCAGTGGGCTCTCAATGTTGCTTTTACATCTCGCCCAACTTGTGCCATTGAGTTGTCATAAAGTATGCGTTTGAAAAACATTTTCCTCTATTTGTGAGATGCGGTATCATATGGATGTGAACGGTTCAGTGCCCAGAAGGCCTGTGTTGACGGCGCTAGCGCTAGGGTTTGCCTCTGACAACAGGAAGCAGCTCCACCTGCGCTGACCTCAAGCCTCTCAGGTCCTACGGTCACTATCGAAACATCTCCGTTTTAAGAATCCGCATACTTTCAGTGTGTTATTCTGCGACGCAGTGCCCCGTCCCTCCCACCTAAATGGCGCTCCGCGGTCTTTAAGTTTATACGAGCCACAGGGGAAAGTGCTCACTCTGACAATGGCTGCCGTTGTGGTGCTTATCTCAGCGCTAAAGCGCTACACGGAGCAGTGAGCTATGAGCCTCAACAACGCGTTTTGTTTTATAGTCTATATCATACCTGGGCTTTAGTCGCTAGCCGTGTTGCTATACCGGGGCGCCTCGTCTCCCAGGGTACACGAGAGTACACGGTGAAGGGCAGAGGGGTCAAAGTTCACACACAGCAGCCCCCTGGCCTCCACAGTTGTACCACATGCGCCCTGTGTCAGGTCATCCTCTCAGAAGGGCTTCGCTGCGTCGGTCAATCAGTGTCCTTGACCCGCGGAGCCTCTCTGTCGGTCTCAGGGCGGGTGCTCGCCTGAACACCGAGTCCAGCTTCGCTCCCCTAGGTCCCCGACGCTGCCTCAAAGCTAGCCTTAACCTACGTAGGCTAGCCGTTAACCTCTGCTCAACTTCGCTGTGTTTACGGGCGTTCCTCTGTGGTGTGAAGGCACTGTGGTGTGATTCGCACATCATCTGTGAGTCTCAGCAACACAACCCCTCACCCCCCTACCCCTTTGATGTGGCTTGTGTGCCGACAGAAACAATCTAGCAGGTCTAGGAAAGGCTTTTAGCACGGCTGCCCGTTTCACTATGCCTGGCTTTGATGTCATAAGGCAGGGCTGCCTGGCAGACAGACAGACGGACAGACAGACAGACAGACAGGCATAACAGGCAGGCAGACAGACAGACAGGCAGACAGGCAGACAGACAGACAGACAGACAGACAGACAGACAGACAGACAGACAGACAGACAGACAGAATGGGATCGGCAGCAGGACTACTGGTCAAGCTCAGAGGAGCCAGCAGCTGCCTGCTTCACACGGAGAGGCCATTAACACCAGAGCTCGTCCGTGTCAATAATTATTGACTCCTGGTTCGGGAGTGCTTAGTAGCAAGGCCCTTCTGTTTAACCACATCCCCAGCGTGAGTTTCCCTTTGAACCACTCCAGCACATTCGGGGAGGGGGGCGGCGTGGCTCGGAAGCGACAAACACCAGTCGCTCACGGTGTTGCCATACCCAGATATGAACTTAATCTGATGGTGACTCCTGCTCTCTGTGCTGTCATCGCCCATGTGTTGATCGTCTATACCGCCTCTCTCATAAAACAGCTGGGTCCGCCGTGGACACGGCCTTGTGTTAAGACCACGGACAGTTTTTACACAACAGTCCACAAAGCCTGGCGCGGTCAGGGCTGGACACAAACCCTTTTTTCCTCTCGAGTGCACAGGAGCATTCAGGCGGCAGTGGAGTGAGTGGGGGGAGTGAGTGTGTGTGTAGGTGTGTAGGTGTGCTTGTGTGTGTGTAGGTGTGTGGGTGTGTGTGTGTAGGTGTGTGGGTGTGTGTGTCCAGGGTCTTCCTATGGTAGACAGGGCTTTGTGAGGCGTGCTCATCTGTGTGTGTGTGTGTGTGTGTGTGTGTGTCTCCAGGGCCTTCCTATGGTAGACAGGACTTTGCGAGGCATGCTCATGTGTGTGTGTGTGTGTGTGTGTGTCTCCAGGGCCTTCCTATGGTAGACAGGACTTTGCGAGGCATGCTCATGTGTGTGTGTGTGTGTGTGTGTGTGCCCATCCTAGCATGGCACGGCCCGGCCCTCCTGCTCTCATCTGATGTGGCAGAGCCTCTGTCAGGCCCCAGCGAGCCGCCCGCCCACCAGACCCGCCTCTTCGGGAGAAATGAAGGCATCTCGCCGCCACGTGGGGGTGGGGGGCAGTGGGGTAGGGGGGCCCGGGGGGGCGGGGGGGGTAGCTGCCGAAGCCTGCAGCTCAAAGCCCGAAACCAGCCAACAGAGGCGAGGGGCAGGAGGAGGAGGACGCCTCAGTCGAAGCCCTGCACTGCCACCCGATGGCCAGGCGCCGCCGCTGCGGGCCCCAAGCGCCGCCCCCCGCCCCTCCCCATCCGCACTACAACCACAGCCAGGCGTAATTACGGCATGCTTCACTTGTTGTGAGTGCATGTCAGAACAAATTATGTAAGTAATGAGGCTGAAAATGCTAAAAGAGTCGAAACACATTGCGCGGCTAACGCTCATGCAGGGAGCACACACAGACAAACAATGGAGCGCGCCGCCCCATTATGCCAGCGTTCATACTGAGGTACCCAACGTAACCAGCCACTCGACACCGTGAAGGAAACGCTCCTCCGTTCGCTACAAACTAACCCTCTGAGTCCTGCGTCGCTTCCTCCCTAGTCTCCCTAGGCGTTTCTCACAGTATACAGCAGGCCTAATCTGAATACACACAGCAGGCCTAATCTGAATACACATAGCAGGCCTAATCTGAATACACACAGCAGGCCTAATCTGAATACACGCAGCAGGCCTAATCTGAATACACACAGCAGGCCTAATCTGAATACACACAGCAGGCCTAATGTGAATACACACAGCAGGCCTAATCTGAATACACACAGCAGGCCTAATGTGAATACACACAGCAGGCCTAATCTGAATACACACAGCAGGCCTAATGTGAATACGCACAGCAGGCCTAATCTGAATACACACAGCAGGCCTAATGTGAATACACACAGCAGGCCTAATCTGAATACACACAGCAGGCTTAATGTGAATACACACAGCAGGCCTAATGTGAATACAGACAGCAGGCCTAATCTGAATACACACAGCAGGCTTAATGTGAATACACACAGCAGGCCTAATCTGAATACACATAGCAGGCCTAATCTGAATACACACAGCAGGCTTAATGTGAATACACACAGCAGGCCTAATGTGAATACAGACAGCAGGCCTAATCTGAATACACACAGCAGGCTTAATGTGAATACACACAGCAGGCCTAATCTGAATACACATAGCAGGCCTAATCTGATTCGAATCCTGCTCTGCTGTGTGCTGCTGCCGCCTTTGTTCGTTCGTATGACGGAGATGTAGGCTAATTCCCTGTTTACAAGGTCTGGTTGAGTCCAGTGGTCGCAGACAGAGTCTCCCGAATGGTGATGGTGTTGGTTGCAGCCCAGGGTGAGTGAGGGGATCAGGAGCTCAGATTAGAGAGAGGCTCCCTCAGGCATGGCTCCCGGCCGGGGACATTATCCACATGACCCAACATAAGCTCCTGGGTCGCTGATGAAATGGCTGTCGCCCCCCCCTTTCCCCCCTACCGGATCAAGCCAAAGCAAAGGTCCGTTTGATCAAATTAATTTGCAGAGACTGGACCGCATCTAGGAAGAGAGACCCCCAGGAGAGAGCAGCTCCGGACGGAGGCCTGACGAAGCTGGTGAACAGAGAGAGAGAGACGTAATGATGTAATACCCTGACACAGCGCAGGGTGTGCTTCTTTCTCTCATGATCTAGGGGGACTCATAAGGGGGGGTAAAGACAACATGTTGGGCTCTAAAGGCGTTTGTAATGTCATCTGCGCCCTGATCGGCTCTAAGCATCGTTGAAGTGTACCAGTCATTTGCGTACGGCAAGGAGTCGGCCTGCAGTGATCTTTGGACGTAGCGGTGATAAGATTTAGTGTTGATCTTTGGACGTAGTGGTGATCAGATGTAGAGGTGATCAGATGTAGAGGTGATCAGATGTAGTGGTGATCAGATATAGAGGTGATCAGATGTAGAGGTGATCAGATGTAGAGGTGATCAGATGTAGAGGTGATGAGATGTAGAGGTGATCAGATGTAATGGTGATCTTTGGATGTAGCGGTGATAAGAAGGCGTGGCTTTTGTCCTGGCGCTGTGGCAATGCTGTTGACCGAGACACCGATAACGCAGCCGAGGGTTGGGCGATGGAGGTCACTGTACGGTCAGAGAGAGAGAGACACAGAGACACAGAGAGAGAGAGAGACGGTGTGTGTGTGTGTGTGTGTGTGTGTGTGTGAGAGAGAGAGAGAGTGTGTGTAAGAGGCAGAGAGAGACAGACATGTTGTTGCATCAGTGGCTGCAGTGATAAAACAGAGGTTTGGGGCAGGCTGGGAGTTCGGTGTCTCAGACGTGTGTGTGTGTGTGTGTGTGTGTGTGTGTGTGTGTGTGTGTGTGTGTGTGTGTGTGTGTGCGCGAGGGATGGATGAGCTCTGTCCTCTGTGACTTTGTCCTGTCCGGTCGCCGGCCTGTCAGCGGCACCATGTCAATACAGCCCTCGCTGGGCTGCTCCGCACTTCACTATGTTTTCTCCACAGGGCCCCCCACCACCACAGAGCCCCCCACCAGCACAGAGCCCCCCACCACTACAGGGCCCCCCACCACCACAGAGCCCCCACCACTACAGGGCCCCCCACCACCACAGAGCCCCCACCACTACAGAGCCCCCCACCACCACAGAGCCCCCCACCACTACAGGGCCCCCCACCACCACAGGGCCCCCCACCACTACAGAGCCCCCCACCACCACAGAGCCCCCACCACCACATGGCCCCCCACCACCACAGAGCCCCCACCACCACATGGCCCCCCACCCCCACAGAGCCCCCACCACCACATGGCCCCCCACCACCACAGAGCCCCCACCACTACAGAGCCCCCCACCACCACAGAGCCCCCCACCACCACAGGGCCCCCCACCACCACAGAGCCCCCCACCACCACAGAGGCCCCCACCACCACAGGGCCCCCCACCACCACAGAGCCCCCCACCACCACAGAGGCCCCCACCACCACAGGGCCCCCCACCACCACAGAGCCCCCCACCACCACAGAGCCCCCCACCACCACAGAGCCCCCCACCACCACATGGCCCCCCACCACCAGCACAGAGCCCCCCACCACCACAGAGCCCCCCACCACCCCATGGCCCCCCACCACCACCACAGAGCCCCCCACCACCACAGAGCCCCCCACCACCACAGAGCCCCCCACCACTACAGGGCCCCCCACCACCACAGAGCCCCCCACCACCACCAAAGAGTTCACCACCACTACAGAGCCCACCACCACCACATGGCCCCCCACCACAGAGCCCCCCACCACCACCAAAGAGTTCACCACTGTCTCTCTGTAGCCTGGCCACGGAGCCTCCAGCCAGCTCCCTATGCCGAGATGGGAATGTTAGCATTCTTTGCGGTCATTCCAGATTCCCTGCGGTTTTGAGGGTTCTGGGCACATTAAGTAAGGTTCTCCATCGAGGAATAAAAGTCTGGTGATGTGGACCTCTGTCAGGCCTCCTGCGGAGAGCACTATTACTCCCGGGGAGGGCAGTATTACTCCTGGGGGGGGGGGGCAGTGTTACTCCTGGGGGGGGGGGCAGTGTTACTCCTGGGGAGGGCAGTAAGGTTTGTGGAAAAGTGTTTTGTTTCCTTCATGTAAGCTGTGCTTTACGACGTAGCCAACATGTAAGCTGACTGTGTCAAACCTACAGAGCTTTTTCTGTGAGGACTTTAATGTCCTCCGCCTCCAAACGCGGCTTTGTCAACACGCGTGGAAGAGGAGGACTCAGGAGCACAGGATGAGTTGTGTTTGAAGCGCACGGCTCTTTCATGTAGCACCATGTACCCACGGCGAGGGGAGGTGTGTTGTTCTGTGACTTGTGACAGCGGGAGGTGGGTGGAGATAAAAATGTTATTAAGATATTTCTCTCTTTCTTTCTTTTCTCTTCAGCTCAAATCGAAATAATTCCCTGCAAGATCTGTGGAGACAAGTCATCAGGCATCCACTACGGCGTGATCACATGTGAAGGCTGTAAGGTAAGCGCCCGGAGAGGGAGAATGTGTGTGTGTGTGTGTGTGTGTGTGTGTGTGTGTGTGTGTGTGTGTGTGTGTGTGTGTGTGTGTGTGTGTGTGTAAGAGCATGTGTGTGTAAGAGCGTGTGTATGTGTGTGTGTGTGTGTGTGTGTGTGTGTGTGTGGCGGGGTAAAAAATGCCTTAGAACGCGTCGCTCCAACTTTTGAGGATAGATAGAGAGATAGATAGATAGAGAGAGAGAGAGACTAGAATGGGTAAACTCACAGAAAGCCCCGTCATTAAAGCGGTCAAGCCGCACAGACGACATCACACACCGGCGTGATTAGCGGGACAAAGTGACTGTCCAGCCGTGTGCCGCCTCTCCCTCCCTCCCTGAGACGGACCTCTGTTCTACTTCATCCCGCTCTTCTCAAAAGAAATAATCAAAAGGAAGAAGTGCTTTGAACTACGGTGGATCGTGGGCTGTTTGCTACAGGATGTGGCTTGTACTGTTTCAGTTACTCCGCCGTGCAGAGACAGAGGGAATGTTTGGGCTGTGGTGTAATCATGTCCGGCAACTTGTCGCCAGCCGAATCATTAGTATACCTCAGACAGCTTGCACTTTTGCTGCTTGCCTCCCTCCCTGTGTGTGTGTTTGTGTGCGTGTTTGAGAGAGGCAGACAGAGGCTCCTTTCAGCTGCTCCTCTGAGTGCGTTCGTCCCTCGCACGCACACAGACGCCGGCAGGAACAAAATGCCGAAGAATAAACTGCTGAAATGTATCTTTAATGATCGCTAATTACTCCAGGCTGAGAGGCATTTAATGATATGTGCGAGCACAAGAGTTTGGCCCATAAATCACAGCGTTATTAAGGAGTGCTGCCTGTCACCGGCAGTTCTACCCAGCTTCCGTAATGGCTGCCATTATAAAGCAACTTGGCAGCTGTCAGCTGTTTTCTTGTAATTAAGCAGGCAATGAGCAGCTAATTAAGACATATGTGTATAGAGCAGTGGAGTGGGGCGTGTTAATGATGTGCTGGAATCAATTCATTAAGTCAAAAGGATGAGGAATACGATCAGTGTGTGTGTGTGTATGTGTGTGTGTGTGTGTGTGTGTGTGCGCGAGCCATCCTTTAGCACAGCATGTGTTGGAACTATGTGTTAATCAACACTAATAACCCCACTGAAGAAAAATACAGTCTAATATTACTTTGGTATCGAAACACGCCACCCTTGCGTGGTACACAGTTAATATGTGCTGTCTGTGCTCAATCACGCCCTTGCAATTCACCACCGCTCGCACGCTAATTGCAGTACCATAACGTACAGTAATGCAAACGAGCGACAAGGCGGTGTTCTCCTCACTGTCGAGGAGCACCCGTCTCTTACGCACGCGTATCGCCGCGTTACATCCCCCTCCACGAGTGCCTCATGAACAGGCGACGCTGTTAGCGCAGAGTAACGAAGTCGCGTGGCGGCGCCGATCGCGTACGTTGTTCAAGCCCGGCCCTCCGCAGCTCCACGCCTGCGACACTAACGCCGTCCGTGGTGGTTCGTGCTGTGGGCCCCGCCCCCTCTCTTCCGGGGCGTGTCCCTGCAGGGGGGGGGGGGGGGGGGGGGGGGGGGATGTCCATGCTGTGACGTGTCCCTGCTCCTCTCTCCTATTCGCAGGGCTTCTTCCGGAGGAGTCAGCAGAGCAACGCAGCGTACTCCTGCCCCCGCCAGAAGAACTGCCTGATCGACCGCACCAGCCGCAACCGCTGCCAACACTGCCGGCTGCAGAAGTGCCTGGCGGTGGGCATGTCACGGGATGGTACGTACGCGCCGGTACTGGAGTAGCTGGGGGGAAGGGGGGGGTGGGGGGGGGTGAGGGGGGGGTACGTACCGGGAACACAGAGCACTGGTACTGGAGTAGCTGGGGGGAAGGGAGGGGGGGGGGGGACGTGGCGTGACAAGCTGTCGCACGTGAACACGCTATACGCATTCCTGGGGCGTGTGCGTGCCGTGCGTGGGTAGGTAGGGCACATGGCCGTCGGGTCGGGGCTGGCGTGACAGAAAGTGGGTTTGAGGAAGTGCGGGTCATCGGTGTGGGGAGGGGGGGGGGTGGGGGGGCGGGCCGTAGGGGAGACGCAGGTGAGGGTCTGAGTCTCCTGGTCCCCTGGAGGGCTGGTCACTGGTTCTGGGCTGGGCTGGACTGGTCATACTGGGATACTGGGTCGTGTTGATCCGGACAGAGCAGAGCAGGCCATGACAGGAACCTGTAATCAGGCCAGGCCCTCAGAGTCTCCCAGCTGCTCTTTTACACACACATGCACACACACACACACACACACACACACACACCAACACAAACGCACACACACGCCCACACACACACACACCAACACACATACACGCACACGCACGCACACACCAACACACACAAATACACACACATATGCACACACACACATGCATGCAAGCCCACATACACAGGTGCACATACATAGTGACACACACGCACACATGCATACACACACACACACACACACACACACACACACACACACACACACACACACACACACACTCAGGACAGGCCAAGGTGACTCCTGCCTTCACAGTACACCAGAGCCCATCTGCCCACAATCCCCTCTGCTCCGCTCCACTCACTTCCACTCTGTCCACACACACACACACACACACACGTCTGACACTCCGCCAGACCCCCAGAACTGTTGCCGAGGGGGTTTCGCTCTCAGGAGCGTCTGTGTTTAGTATGTGTGTAACACGAGGAGCCCTGGACTCCTCGCGCGTGAGCGGCCCATGAGCGGCTAGTCGCTCTGGCGGTCACTCACTTTCCAAGCCCAAGAGTCCTAGTGAAGCTGCTAATGTCGAACGTAATACTGAGACCGTGTGCTGCTACTAACAACGTCCGGACCGCCCGAGTCTCCTTCCTCGATGTGGAGCTAAGGGCCTCGTGTCAGTGTGTCAGGAGCGTCTCTCAGTCTGGGACTGGTCGCTCCGTCACTCCGAGGCCCCTGCGGTCAATCGACGCGGTCACGGCTCTTCTCTGTCCTGGCCCCGCAGTGGTGGAACCAACTGCCCACTGACGTCAGGACAGCAGAGTCGCTGCAAATCTTTCGCCACAGGCTCAAAACTCCCCTCTTCAAGAAGTACAACAACGATCCTCCCTCTTAAGCACCTATTGTATATTTAGTTTGCTACTCTTGGACTTTAACGTCAGTACTAGATTATGGTCTTAGTCACTTGTTCAGAAAGGAGCTGTGCTTATGAGTTCTGGGGAGTCGTACACTGACTTCCTATGTTAAAGCGGCAATAAGCGATTTCCTACTGCTAGATGGCAGTAAGAGACTTGTTTACAAACAAAAGGCCTAAAACGTCTAATGTGTACGTTTAAGGCACGGGGGCGGAGCAAAGTTACGGGCCGTAATTTGACAACAGAGGCATAAATGCTGGAATAACAAGACGTGGCGACTGGTAGGGGTGAGTCATTGAAGTTGGACGCTATTAGGACACTATGGCTCAGTGAAACTGTGATATCAGTCGGTTTTAATTAGTTTTGAGAAAATGTGGGGGAAAAATCAATTACTGCAGCTTTAAACGCAATTTTTGTAAGTCACTTTGGATAAAAGCATCAGCTAAATGACTGTAATGTAAGTGAGCAATTAAGTAAATTTTGTTTATATAAAGCACTTCTCACAGAGAGGACTCGTGGTCAGGTTAAAATCGATGTAATGTAATGTGATATAGTGTAATGTAATCCCCCCTCCTCCCCTCTCCCCAGCGGTGAAGTTCGGCCGCATGTCTAAGAAGCAGCGTGACAGTCTGTACGCGGAGGTGCAGAAGCACCGGCTGCAGCAGCAGCAGCGCGAACTACAGCAGCAGCCCGGGGAGGCGGAGCCACTGACGCCCACCTACGGCCTGTCGGCCGGCGGCCTGACGGAGCTGCACGACGACCTCAGCGGCTACATGGACGGCCACACCCCCGACGGCGGCGCCGGCAAGCCCGACTCGGCGGTCAGCAGCTTCTACCTGGACATCCAGCCCTCCCCCGACCAGTCCGGCCTGGACATCAACGGCATCAAGCCCGAGCCCATCTGCGACTTCGCCCCCGGCTCTGGCTTCTTCCCCTACTGCTCGTTCACCAACGGAGACACCTCCCCCACCGTGTCCATGGCAGAGCTAGGTGAGGGGGGGGATGGGGTGAGGGGTCCATGGCAAAGCGAGGTGGGGGGGTGAGGGGTCCATGGCAGAGCTAGGTGAGGGGGGGGATGGGGTGAGGGGTCCATGGCAAAACGAGGTGGGGGGGGATGGGGTGAGGGGTCCATGGCAGAGCTAGGTGAGGGGGGGATGGGGTGAGGGGTCCATGGCAGAGCTAGGTGAGGGGGGGATGGGGTGAGGGGTCCATGGCAAAGCGAGGTGGGGGGGGATGGGGTGAGGGGTCCATGGCAAAGCGAGGTGGGGGGGGATGGGGTGAGGGGTCCATGGCAGAGCTAGGTGAGGGGGGAGGGGGTGAGGGGTCCATGGCAGAGCTAGGTGAGGGGGGGGGGGGCCTAGGTGAGGGGGGAGGGGTGTGGGTGAGGGGAGGAGAGACCAACTCAACCGTGGGGCAAACGACACAAAGGTTGCTTAAAATAGCAGGAAGCTGGAGACTCATCTCCAACACTCATTAAAAGAGCCTCTTTTTTTGTAATTAGTTTCCATTAATTAGGGCCAATCAGGATCCGGCGGGGCACGCATCGGGGGAAATCATTTTTTTAGGCTCCCCTGCGCCATGGAGCTCTTTTTAACAGACGGGTTTTTTTTTTTTTTCCCGAAACCGTTCCTTCCTTTTTTTTTCACACTCAATATTTCTCTCAGAGCGAGAATGTGACCTTTGTTTCAATGAGTAAGACAGTGTGTGGCACCCCCCCCAACCCCCTCCAAACCGCCGCCCCCCGCCCGCTCATGACTTTGTGTCACGCCTAGATTGGGTTTGGCTGAGCCGTCAGCTACGAGCTTCCTGGAGGCAGTAACAGGAAATGTCAACAAGCCTGTTCCCTGTCTGAAAAAAAACCCTCTCGCGCCCTCCGTCCGCCTCTCCTCCGCGTCGACGGCCCGACAAATAAATCTCTTGTCCCCTGCTTCCCGAGGCCCCTCCTCCTGGTGTACCCTCTCTATCCGCCACGGGGCGTCCGGATCTCTGACGGCGTCGAGTTTTTTTTGTGTTGCAGAGCACCTGGCCCAGAACATCTCCAAGTCCCACATGGAGACGTGTCAGTACCTGAGGGAGGAGCTCCAGCAGATGACCTGGCAGGCCTTCCTCCAGGAGGAGATGGAGAGCTACCAGAGCAAGGTACCGCCCCCAACGCCGCGCGCCCCCCGCCCCGACGCCGCGCCCTCAACCACCGTAACAGTCGTCAGAACCATTCTACAGCTGATAACCCCTCCCCCCCTCCTTCTCTCCAGCCCAGGGAGGTCATGTGGCAGCTGTGCGCGATCAAAATAACGGAGGCTATTCAGTACGTGGTGGAGTTCGCCAAGCGCATCGACGGCTTCATGGAGCTGTGTCAGAACGATCAGATAGTGCTGCTGAAAGCAGGTATGACAGCCCGTCAACACACTCACACACACACACACACACACCTGCACCCCAGGGTTGGTCACAAGGGCGTAGCAGACCTGACTACACAAAGCCTCCCTTCAGACAGGCTGGCTGTGTCACACCCCACCCTAGCCTGTTTCCATCTCTCTCTCTCTCTCTCTCTCTCTCTCTCTCTCTCTCTTTCTCTCTTTCTCTCCCTCTCTCTCTATCTCTCCCTCTCTCTCTCCCCACTCTCTCTTTCTCTCTCTATCCATCTCTTTCTCTCTCTTTCTCTTTCTCTCTCCCTCTCTCTCTCTCTCGCTTTCTCTCTCTCCCTCTCTCTCTCCCTAACTCTCTTTCTCTTTATCTCTCCCTCTCTCTCTCTCCCTCTCTCTTTCTCTTTCTCTCTCCTCTCTGCACACTACTCTAGATGATGTCTGCTCAGACTTATCGCTCCTCAGTGTCCATACACGCACGTACTCATACATACACACACACACACACACACACACACACACTAGCAAACAAACAAACAAACATAACTCCCCAGTGGATGGGCTTATTTACTGTATCTGAAGGGAATCCACGGGTTTACTGTTGCATTAGCACTGCCAATGCTGATAAGGAAATAGTGACTTCCTTCTTCTTCATGTGGGTTAGGTGTTGTGTCCTATCCCCTCCAGGCTCAGGGCCGAGGGGCTATCCTTTTACCACCCCGAGCCTGGGTGGGGGGGGGGTCACCCGGGCTTTATATCCGGGCACACCTCCAGGAGCCATAATAGTGGCATAATAGAAATAGGGACTGAGATGTCTAATGTGACATTCTAAACCAGGGCCATTTAATAAGAGGGATAGACTCTAGTACACATCCTGTCATCCTCTAATCCACTCCCACAGAGCAGTGCTCTGGAGCTACTGAACTAAGAGGTGTATTTCCGCCACGCTTCTCATTCTGGCTGACTGGAATTTGTGAAGGTGATATATAATGTTTACTCATGCGGTTTCCCACGCCACACACAGGCGTGTCTTTTCTAGATGGATGAGAGTGTACTGTATCATACTCCAATATGATTAGTAGGGGAATAGTTCCAATCAGGGCCTGTGGTGTGTGTGTGTGTGTGTGTGTGTGTGTGTGTGTGTGTGTGTGTGTGTGTGTGTGTGTGTGTGTGTGTGTGTGTGTGTGTGTGTGTGTGTGTGTGTGTGTGTGTGTGTGTGTGTGTGTGTGTGTGTGTGTGTGTGTGTGTGTGTGTGACTCTCCTGGTGCGTTATACTATAGCAGCCCTAGCTGTGATCTCCCCGGTGCGTTTTAGCACCCTTAGTCTCAACGCCAGACCCGTGAGATGTGCTTTCGCTGATACACTACGTAAGCTATGCTAACTACGTTACTGCACACTGCAGATCTGTCTATGGGTCTGGGACACTTCATGCAAGAATCTGGTGTTCAAATCCTGGCAATTCATCGGTAGCGCCGGAATCCCGGCGACACCAATCAGTAATGACTTTCACAATCAGTCGGTCCCACTCAACCTGGCCCCGCCCATCTTACCTGGGCTAGCGTCTCTCATTTGCTGCTACGACCTGTCACTCACGCTTTCAATTTTGACCCGTCGATACGCCCTCAGGACACCAGCTTGGGCGGCGAAGTGGCACAGACTCTATTATGTAATATGCAGAGCGCAGCGATTCAATGTAATATCTGAGTCTGGAGAGAGACTAGCACCCTAGCTGTGTTGGTGAGAGAGAAGATGCCGGGTCTAACGGGGGTGTTTCTGTGTCTCTGCAGGCTCTCTGGAGGTGGTGTTTGTGAGAATGTGCCGTGCCTTCGACTCACAGAACAACACGGTCTATTTTGATGGGAAGTACGCTGGACCTGACGTGTTCAAGTCATTAGGTGAGTCTTCCACGTGTCCAGTGTGTGTGTGTGTGTGCGTGCGCGTGCGTATGTGTGCGTGTGCGCCCCTTCCTCATACTGAGCCCTCATCCCTACACCGAGCACTCATCCCTACCTCACAGGAACCCTCATCCCTACCTCACACCGAGCACTCATCCCTACCCCACAGGAACCCTCATCCCTACCTCACACTGAGTACTCATCCCTACCTCACAGGAACCCTCATCCCTACCTCACACCGAGCACTCATCCCTACTTCACCTGGCTACCCACCCCCTATCCCCCCAAAACCGTGAACACCACCAGCGTGGCAGGATAGAGTCTCCACATGTGGCTCCAGGTAGCGCTGCGTAAATGAAGACAGGTGAAAGGCCTTTTGGGAGAGCTCTATCAAAACCCTCATTGGAAGTCACCTCAGGTGTAATCAAAAACCATTTGCGTTTGAATGCCGTGACATTACTGAAACTCCGCCGCTCGCTCTCCTGTGAATCCCAACGCCTTCGGAGGGAATAAAATGTCCCCACGCCAGCCAGAATGCATGAATGTGAACTCTTCCTGTGCCTGTGGCTTTGTGTGTGAGTAAGTAAGTCAATTTTATTGATATAGCGCTTCTCACAGAGAGGACTCACAAAGTGCGCGCGTGTGAGTGTGTATGTGTGAGAGTGTGCACGCGGTCTGCTAGTGGCAAGACCACCACAAAAAAAACAGCCAGGCATCTATCAAGGTACTGCTGGAGTCAGCTGTCACCAGCAGGCTGGAGAAGCCGCTGTTTGTCCCCACAACAGTGTTCAAACACGGCATCTGAAAGACACGGTTGATATATGCTGGATGAATCCCACCAAATCCATTGGTGAATAAAAGAAAAGGCATTGACTGTAATATCTGTGTGTCACTGCATAGTGTGCGTGTGTGTATGTGTGTGTGTGTGTGTGTGTGTGTGTGTGTCTGCACGCCTGTAGGCTAGCATGTCTGTGTTTGCGGGGCAAATGAAGAACAACACTGTCTTATCCAGTGTCATGTGTGTGGCCCCTCTAACAAGCCTCCCTGTGTTCTCTGTGCTTCAGGGAGGGGGTGGGAGGGGGGCAGCTTGTGGGGGGGGGTCAGGGCAGGTGGGGGTGGGGCGGGTGCAGAGCGACGGTGCTCCGGAGCTTCCCTGGCAGCAGCCTGTCCCTCTAAATCCACAATAATTGATTTAACTAACAGGCTCATTAGTGACCTCATTCGGGGGCGGGGGGGGGGGGGGGGGGGGGGGTGTAATGCCGCCCGGCTGCCAGAAGTGTCTCTGTGGGAAGGGAGAGTCGCCCGCTCTGCCTCCCACCCGTGAAGATCAAGAGGGAAGCTTGCTCTTTGGTCTTCCTCACCACCAGCTTCTCTCTCTCTCTCCCTCTCTCTCCCTCGCTCTCCCTGTCTCTCTCTCTCTGTGTCCCTTGCTGTGGCAGGCTGTGACGACTTGATCAGCTCCGTCTTCGAGTTTGGGAAAAACTTGTGTTCTATGCACCTGTCAGAGGACGAGATCGCCCTGTTCTCCGCCTTCGTGCTGATGTCTGCAGGTAAGGCGCCGCTCAGCGCATCTGACACACGCACAGGGGCTCCGAATCACGCAGGCACCCAGCCACCGCTGCAGGGGGCGCCGGGGGCCCTTTGTGCCCTATAAAAGGCAAATATATTATTTTTAACTATTCAGTGTATGTGAGTGGCCAGTAAGATGGACGCTGTGTGACTCTCTCTCTCTCTCAGACCGGTCCTGATTGGTCCTAAGTCTCTGTCTCTCTCTCAGACCGGTCCTGATTGGTCCTAAGTCTCTGTCTCTCTCTCAGACTGGTCCTGATTGGTCCTAAGTCTCTGTCTCTCTCTCAGACCGGTCCTGATTGGTCCTAAGTCTCTGTCTCTCTCTCAGACCGGTCCTGATTGGTCCTAAGTCTCTGTCTCTCTCTCAGACCGGTCCTGATTGGTCCTAAGTCTCTGTCTCTCTCTCAGACCGGTCCTGATTGGTCCTAAGTCTCTCTCTCAGACCGGTCCTGATTGGTCCTAAGTCTCTGTCTCTCTCTCAGACCGGTCCTGATTGGTCCTAAGTCTCTGTCTCTCTCTCAGACCGGTCCTGATTGGTCCTAAGTCTCTGTCTCTCTCTCAGACCGGTCCTGATTGGTCCTAAGTCTCTGTCTCTCTCTCAGACCGGTCCTGATTGGTCCTAAGCCTCTGTCTGTCTCTCAGACAGGTCCTGATTGGTCCTAAGTCTCTGTCTCTCTCTCAGACCGGTCCTGATTGGTCCTAAGTCTCTGTCTCTCTCTCAGACCGGTCCTGATTGGTCCTAAGTCTCTGTCTTTCTCTCAGACCGGTCCTGATTGGTCCTAAGTCTCTGTCTCTCTCTCAGACTGGTCCTGATTGGTCCTAAGTCTCTGTCTCTCTCTCAGACCGGTCCTGGCTCCAGGAGAAGGTGAAGGTGGAGAAGCTCCAGCAGAAGATCCAGCTGGCCCTCCAACACGTCCTGCAGAAGAACCACAGAGAGGACGGCATACTCACCAAGGTACACACACACACACACACACTCTACACACACACACACACACACACACAAACACTCTACACACATACTCACCAAGGTACACACACTCTACACACACACACACACACACACAC